>NC_090649.1:6818316-7045816 GCF_040937935.1 Hyperolius riggenbachi | reverse complement strand
GGGAAGGAAACAACATTGATATAATGATTGGTATGTGTAGTACAGCTAAGAAATAAAACATTAGAGGAATAAGTCTAATATTGTTTCCAGTACAGGAAGAGTTAAGTCCAGTGTCCAGAGTCCAGTGGCAGAGAGCTCTGTCTGAAGCTTATTATCTCAACTGTCAATCATGGGGCTTGATTCACAAAGCCGTGCAAACTGTTTAGCACGGGTGTGCTAAACAGTTTGCACGTGAAGTGCCGTTCACGGACTTTTGCGTGCGCAAAGTGCTGCGATTCGCGCGATCGTGGACTTTTGCGCGCGCAATTTGCCGCGGTCCGCGCGGATCACGGCAAATTGTGCATGCAAAACTCCACGAACGGCACTTCACATGCCAACTGTTTAGCACACCCGTGCTTAACAGTTCGCATGGCTTTGTGAATCAAGCCCATTGTATTTTCTTTTTCCTGCAGAGGACAGGTCAATAGTTCACTGGCCTGCTCTGCTCTGTAAAATCATTTAGAATGCTGAGTAGTGTGTAAACTGCAAATATTAGAGAATGAGGCAATGTTATAAAAAACACTATATAACTGAAAATAAAAATATGAGAATATTTTCTTTGCTACTAATGTTCTAGTAATTATCTGTACTACACAACCAATTAATTATATCATATATATATATATATATATATATATATATATATATATACAGCATATATATATATATATTGTGCTTCAATGTCTCTTTAACATACAGAGAAAATGTGATGATGAAAGCAACTAACCACAGACCTGGGGGCCATGGCCTTCAATGTAAAGAGTGGCAATAGTCATCATAGCAGCCATAGCAGCTGCTATGGGGCACTGGAGTATAGAGGGCCCAGTGGGTACTTGAGGTATTCACCATTACCTTTCTTGCTTTCCTCCACCCTCTGACTTTGTCTCTGTGCCCCCATGGACTATGTGCAGTGTAGATTGCATGAGAATGTAAATTGCCCAAGTAACTCCTATCCATAGGGTAGGGGCAGGTGGCATTGCATAAGAGTGCCTCCATCTGAGGGCCCCATGAAAGCTTTGCTATGGGGCCCCATAATCTCTAGCTACAGCACTGGCAATAGTCCTGTGTTACCGTCAGCTATGGAAGATATATTTTAATATTACACTTGATGTCTTCTTTCTCTTTCCAGTTCCCAAGAATGGATTGTGTCCCCCTTTCATGCCTGCTGGTACAGTGTCCCACATTGTCTGCACCAAGCTGAACACTACAGAATGCACGTATGACAGCGACTGCGGGGGGAGGAAGAAATGCTGTAGCCAGATGTGTAACAATGTCTGCAGAGATCCAGTCATTGGTGAGGGATGAGGGACTTGTGTGTGTAAGGACCGGCTAATACCAGACCAGTCCAATGCATGTAACAGATACTTTACAGGTTCTGCGCTACACATAGTGGCCATTCAGATGTGGTGACAATCTCTGCATAGATCCAGTCATTGGTGAGGGATGAGGGACTTGTGTGTGTAAGGACCGGCTAATACCAGACCAGTCCAATGCATGTAACAGATACTTTACAGGTTCTGCGCTACACATAGCGGCCATTCAGATGTGGTGACAATCTCTGCATAGATCCAGTCATTGGTGAGGGATGAGGGACTTGTGTGTGTAAGGACCGGCTAATACCAGACCAGTCCAATGCATGTAACAGATACTTTACAGGTTCTGCGCTACACATAGCGGCCATTCAGATGTGGTGACAATCTCTGCATAGATCCAGTCATTGGTGAGGGATGAGGGACTTGTGTGTGTAAGGACCGGCTAATACCAGACCAGTCCAATGCATGTAACAGATACATCACAGGTTCTGCGCTACACATAGCGGCCATTCAGATGTGGTGACAAGTCTGTTTCAGTCTCTGTCTCTGTTTCTGTTTTTATCTCTGCTTCTGTCTCTGCCTCTGTTTCTGTCTCTGCCTCTGTTTCTGTCTCTGTTTCAGTTTTTATCTCTGCTTCTGTCTCTGCCTCTGTTTCTGTCTCTGTTTCTGTCGCTGTCTCTGTTTCTGCCTCTGTTTCTGTCTCTGTCTCTGTTTCTTTCTCTAATTCTGTCTCTGTCTCTGTCTATATCTCTGTTTCTGTCTACTAGCCAACCCGCGTCGTAGCATACGCCGCATCTATCTATCTAATAGAGTACGTGCCTCAACCTTGAAGCAAGAAGAAGTAGGCTTTCCATGAGAAAATGTATGCGTGCTCAAACACCAAGTTTAACCCTAGCAAGTCTGGCTTTGCAAATCCGGCCTAATTGGCTATTCATGAGGCAATGCTCATGCAAATATGCATTTGCTTTCACATGCCAAACTATGCAGGGTCAAAAAACCAATACTGCAAAGTGCTCTCTCGCTGCCTGGGAACGACAGCGGCACCCCGGAGTGGGAGGCTGGGTGGCGCAGCTGCCCCCCCCCAAGCGTGGCCAGCGCCAGGGAGAGCCGTCTGCACCCACCTCCCAATATTAAAAACAGCCACTTACCTTAACGTCCATTGGCTTCTGCTACATGCACATTAATTTTCTCATGGAAAGCATTTTGTGCAGTTTGTATCCTTTGGAGGCAGGTGGTGGATGGCTTGCTCCGGTGGTGTGAACCCTGGATTGAGTGCGCCTGTCCTCCCCTCCCCCCTCCCTCTGGAGTGCTGTATGTGAGCCAGCCCTGAGCTCTAAAGCTCGGGGTGACCCATGCTTCTCTCCTTTCTCATGTGGTGCCCCCAAATTAATGCGCATGTAGCAGAACACAATGGACATTAAGGTAAGTGCCTGTTTTTAATATTGGGAGGTGGGTGCAGACGGCTCTCCCCGGCGCTGGCCACACTTGGGGGGGGGGGGTCGTCCACGCCACCCAGCCTCCCCCTCCGGGGTGCCGCTGTGGTTTCCAGGCAGTGAGAGAGCCTGGGACCCTGCGGTCCCCCCAGTTGTATAAAAAGGGGGCATTGGGAATCCTCCCCGTGGCGCTCCTGGAGGCCTGGAGCACACCAAAAACTGCTAGCATATCTGCAAAATGCTAGCAGATTTTGAAACGCTTTTTCTTATTTTTCTGTAGCATTTCACCTAGCATTTTGCGGTTTTGTAAAGCGTTTTTGGTGTAGTAGATTTCATATATTGTTACAGTAAAGCTGTTACTGAACAGCTTCTGTAACAAAAACGCCTGCAAAACCGCTCTGAAGTGCCGTTTTTCAGAGCGGTTTGCGTTTTTCCTATACTTTACATTGGAGGCAGAAACGCCTCCGCAATCCAAAAAATGCCTCACCTCGGGAGTATGTGTTTCAGCAAAACGCCTCCCGCTCTGGTGTGCACCAGCCCATTGAAATACATTACCCAAGCGTATCTGCAGCCGCAAGTGGATCGCAAAACGCTGCCGAACCGCTCTGGTGTGCACTAAGCCGGATAGTGCTAATGTAGCATGTAGCAGGGTGACTGCTTTGTGGTATTGGTTTGTGCATGCATTTGCATGAGCATTGCCTCATGAATAGCCAATTAGGCCAGATTTGCAATGTCAGACTTGCTAGGGTAAGGCCTCTTTTCCATGGACTGTGAATAGGCAGTGGAATGGCTCTCAAACGCTCACAACTGCTCACTGCTGCCTGGTAACTGCTCACTGCTGCCTGGTAACTGCTTTCTGCTGCCTGGTAACTACTTTCTGCTGCCTGGTAACTGCTTGCTGCTGCCTGGTAACTGCTTGCTGCTGCCTGGTAACTGCTTGCTGCTGCCTGGTATCTGCTCACTGATGCCTGGTAAATGCTTGTTGCTGCCTGGTAAATGCTTGTTGCTGCCTGGTAACTGCTTGTTGCTGCCTGGTAACTGCTTGTTGCTGCCTGGTAACTGCTTGTTGCTGCCTGGTATCTGCTTGCTGCTGCCTGGTAACTGCTTGTTGCTGCCTGGTATCTGCTCACTGCTGCCTGGTAACTGCTTGCTGAGCACACAGCTCAACAGTCTGTGGAAAAGAGGCCTTAAACTTGGTGTTTGAGCACGCATACATTTTCTCATGCAAAGTACTTCTTCTTCTTGTTTGAAGGTTGAGGCACTTAGTCTATTATATATATAGAAGATATCTCTGTTTCTGTCTCTGTTTCAGTTTGTCTCTTTTTTCTTTCTATGTTTCTGTCTATTTCTCTGTTTCTGTTTATGTCACAGTTTATATCTCTGTTTCTGTCTCTGCCCCTGTCTCTTTTTCTGTTTCTGTCACAGTTTCTGTCTCTCTTTCTGTCCCTGTTTCTGTCTCTGTTTCGTTTCCTGTCTCTGTTTCTGTCTCTTACTCTGTTGCTGTCTCCATTTTGTCTCTGTTTCTGTCTCTGTTTCTGTCTCTTTCTGTTTCTGTCTCTGCTTCTGTCTCTGTTCCTGTCTCTGTTTTGGTTTCTGTCTCTGTCTCTGTTTTGGTCTCTGACTCTCTGTTTCTGTCTGTTTCTTCATTCCTGTCAGGCTGGCAAGAAGTTATTGTATTCACCATTACCTTTCTTGTTTTCCTCCACCCTCTGACTGTGTCTCAGAGGCGTACGTTAAAAAGGGGCGCTGGGAAAAAAGGGCGCGGGGTTTTAAACGATAAGAATGGATAACGTTTAAAAATGTATTGTACTGTATTTCGTTTAAAATTAATGTTTTATAAAGTTATAAATCATTAAATAATGTGCATTAAATCGGCAATTGTAAAAACATTAATCTTTCGTTTAAAGAGACTCTGTAACTTGAAAAAGATCCCCTGGGGGGTACTCACCTCGGGTGGGGGAAGCCTCCGGATCCTAATGAGGCTTCCCACGCCGTCCTGCGTCCCACGGGGGTCTCGCTGCAGCCCTCCGAACAGCCGGCGACAGACCCGACTGTAGCTTCAATATTTACCTTTGCTGGCTCCAGCGGGGGCGCTGTGGCTGCATTCTGCTCGGAAATAGACGGAAATACCAGATCTCCGTCGGGTCCACTCTACTGCGCAGGCGCCGGAAACTTGATCCTGCGCAGTAGAGCGGACCCGACGGCGATCGGGTATTTCCGCCTACTTCAGAGCCGACAGCCGTCAGAGCGCGTGCGCAGGAGCCAGGAAGGTAAATATTGCGTCACCGCTGTACGGAGGGCTGCAGCGAGACCCCCGAGGGATGCAGGACGGCGTGGGAAGCCTCATTAGGATCCTGAGGCTTCCCCCACCCGAGGTGAGTACCCCCCAGGGGACGTTTTACCGTTACAGTTCCTCTTTAAATAGTGAAACGTATAATAACGTTTAAAAAAAAAATTACTAAGTAACCCTCCCTGTACCTACCCCTAACCCCTAGACCCCCCTGTTGGTGCCTAAACCTAAGACCCCCCCTGTTGGTGCCTAAACCTAAGACCCCCCCTGTTGGTGCCTAAGTAACCCTCCCTGTACCTACCCCTAACCCCTAGACCCCCCTGTTGGTGCCTAAACCTAAGACCCCCCCTGTTGGTGCCTAAACCTAAGACCCCCCCTGTTGGTGCCTAACCCCTAGACCCCCCTGTTAGTGCCTAAACCTAAGACCCCCCTGTTGGTGCCTAAACCTAAGACCCCCCTGTTGGTGCCTAAACCTAAGACCCCCCTGTTGGTGCCTAAACCTAAGACCCCCTGTTGGTGCCTAAACCTAAGACCCCCCTGTGATAAACATTAATAATGTTTCAAAAACATATTGTGCGGTTTTTTCGTTTAAAAATAATGTAAAAAAAAAAAATTTTACTGTTTTTCGTTTAAAAATAATGTTTGGAAAAAATATTGTACTGTTTTTCGTTTAAAAATAATATTAAAAAATGTATAAATCATTAAATAATGTGTAATCATGAGAAGCAGTAATAAAACATTAAGTCTCCGGGCGCCGCTTTTAAAACGTTATTTTTCTCCGGCGCCCTTTTTTCCTATCGGGCGCCCATTAAACGATATTTATTATGGGAGTGAATGGCAGCGCCCGATTTGTCCACTAGCCTCCTGCGCCCTTTTTTACTGTTACCGTCTCAGAGCCCCCATGGACTGTGTGCAGTGTAGATTGCATGAGAATGTAAATTGCCCAAGTAACTCATACCTATAGGGTAGGGGCAAGTGGCATTGCATAAGAGTGCCTCCATCTGGGGGCCCCATGAAAGCTTTGCTATGGGGCCCCATAATCTCTAGCTACATCACTGACAATAGTCCTGTGTGACCGTCAGCTGTGGAAGATCTATTTTATTATTAAGCTTTATGTCTTCTTTCTCTTTCCAGTTCCCAAGAATGGATCGTGTCCCCCTTTCATGCCTGCTGGTACAGTGTCCCACATTGCCTGCACCAAGCTGAACACTACAGAATGCACGTATGACAGCGACTGCGGGGGGAGGAAGAAATGCTGCAACCAGATGTGTAACAATGTCTGCAGAGATCCAGTCATTGGTGAGGGATGAGGGACTTGTGTGTGTAAGGACCGGCTAATACGAGACCAGTCCAATGCATGTAACAGATACATCACAGGTCCTGCGCTACACATAGTGGCCATTCACATGTGCTGACAAGTCTGTTTATGTCTCTGTTTCTGTCTCTTTCTGTCTCTGTTTCAGTTTTTATCTCTGCTTCTGTCTCTGCCTCTGTTTCTGTCTCTGTTTCTGTCGCTGTCTCTGTTTCTGCCTCTGTTTCTGTCTCTGTTTCTGTCCCTGTCTCTGTCTCTAATTCTGTCTCTGTCTCTGTCTATATCTCTGTTTCTGTCTATATCTCTGTTTCTGTCTCTGTTTCAGTTTGTCTCTTTTTTTCTTTCTATGTTTCTGTCTATTTCTCTGTTTCTGTTTATGTCACAGTTTATATCTCTGTTTCTGTCTCTGCCCCTGTCTCTTTTTCTGTTTCTGTCACAGTTTCTGTCTCTCTTTCTGTCCCTGTTTCTGTCTCTGTTTCGTTTCCTGTCTCTGTTTCTGTCTCTTACTCTGTGGCTGTCTCCTAGAGTGACCAGACGTCCCGGATTGCCCGGGACGCGTCCCGGATTCGGGGTCCGCTGTCCCAGGCTGAATGAGGTCCCGGGAAACGTCCCGCTTTCAGCAGCGGGACGTCCCGGCCTCGGGATTCTGGCCACTCTCTCCTCATGAACTGGCAGCGGCGTCTATAGACGTCGTGCCAGTTCATTGCCTGCAGCCCCGCTCCAGCCTCCTTCTTCCGGTGTCTGTTCCGACACCGGCAGGCGAGCAGGGCTACGGCAAGATGGCTGCAGAAGCCCTGTACTGGAGACTATTTGTGTCTCCAGTACAGGGCTTCGGGCGCCATTTTGCCGTAGCCCTGTCAGCGCGGGAGACAAGAGCAGGAGGAATGTGGTCCCGGGAGCAGCGCGCCAGAGGCCGGAGACTTCTGCCAGGTGAGTAAATGCTTTCTATTCCAGGTGAAATGTTTGCCCGCATTGCGTTTGTCTGGTGAAAAGTTTGCACACATTACGTTTCTTTTCTGGTGAAATGTTTGCCCGCAGTGCGTTTCTTTTCTGGTGAAATGTTTGCCCACAGTGCGTTTCTTTTCTGGTGAAATGTTTGCCCGCAGTGTGTTTCTTTTCTGGTGAAATGTTTGCCCGCATTGCGTTTCTTTTCTGGTGAAATGTTTGCCCACATTACGTTTCTTTTCTGGTGAAATGTTTGCCCGCATTACGTTTCTTTTCTGGTGAAATGTTTGCCTGCATTGCGTTTCTTGTCTGGTGAAATGTTTGCCCACATTGCGTTTACTTTCTGGTGAAATGTTTGCCCGCATTGCGTTTATTTTGTACTGACATGTTGCCCGCATTGCGTTTTTGTACTGACATGTTTGCCCGCATTGCGTTTATTTTGTACTGACATGTTGCCCGCATTGCATTTATTTTGTACTGACATGTTTGCCCGCATTGCATTTATTTTATACTGACATGTTTGCCCGCATTGCATTTATTTTATACTGACATGTTGCCTGCATTGCGGTTATTTTGTGCTGACATGTTGCCTATTGCGTTTATTTTCTGGTGTCCGGGGTAACTGTTACTGCATTTATTATTTAATGGTCATAGATGGCTATGTTTGCTGCTTTGTGGTTACGGTATACTATTAGCATCACACAGTTTCTGCACACCCATGATGCAAAGTCTCGTTTGTCCACATCATGGCGTTAACACTGCTTTCTTGTGCCTCGCTGTTACATCATTACGTTAGCTCCGCCCATACAATGTCATGGCCACGCCCGTTTTCGCCACCTCCCCCCAGTCTTTATCGCTGCGCAGTCCTCCCCACTTTTCGCCCTCCCCATCCCAGGTTGGACCCACAAAAATCTGGTCACTCTATGTCTCCGTTTTTGTCTCTGTTTCTGTCTCTTTCTGTTTCTGTTTCTGTCTCTTTCTGTTTCTGTCTCTGCTTCTGTCTCTGTCTCTGTTTCGGTCTCTGACTCTCTGTTTCTGTCTGTTTCTTCATTCCTGTCAGGCTGGCAAGAAGTTATTGTATTCACCATTACCTTTCTTGCTTTCCTCCACCCTCTGACTTTGTCTCAGAGCCCCCATGGACTATGTGCAGTGTAGATTGCATGAGAATGTAAATTGCCAAAGTAACTTACACCCATAGGGTAGGGGCAGGTGGCATTGCATAAGAGTGCCTCCATCTGAGGGCCCCATGAAAGCTTTGCTATGGGGCCCCATAATCTCTAGCTACAGCACTGGCAATAGTCCTGTGTTACCGTCAGCTATGGAAGATATATTTTAATATTACACTTGATGTCTTCTTTCTCTTTCCAGTTCCCAAGAATGGATTGTGTCCCCCTTTCATGCCTGCTGGTACAGTGTCCCACATTGTCTGCACCAAGCTGAACACTACAGAATGCACGTATGACAGCGACTGCGGGGGGAGGAAGAAATGCTGCAGCCAGATGTGTAACAATGTCTGCAGAGATCCAGTCATTGGTGAGGGATGAGGGACTTGTGTGTGTAAGGACCGGCTAATACCAGACCAGTCCAATGCACGTAACAGATACATCACAGGTCCTGCACTACACATAGCGGCCATTCACATGTGTAACAATGTCTGCAGAGATCCAGTCATTGGTGAGGGATGAGGGACTTGTGTGTGTAAGGACCGGCTAATACCAGACCAGTCCAATGCATGTAACAGATACATCACAGGTCCTGCGCTACACATAGTGGCCATTCACATGTGCTGACAAGTCTGTTTATGTCTCTGTTTCTGTCTCTTTCTGTCTCTGTTTCAGTTTTTATCTCTGCTTCTGTCTCTGCCTCTGTTTCTGTCTCTGTTTCTGTCGCTGTCTCTGTTTCTGCCTCTGTTTCTGTCTCTGTTTCTGTCCCTGTCTCTGTCTCTAATTCTGTCTCTGTCTCTGTCTATATCTCTGTCTCTGTCTATATCTCTGTTTCTGTCTCTGTTTCAGTTTGTCTCTTTTTTTCTTTCTATGTTTCTGTCTATTTCTCTGTTTCTGTTTATGTCACAGTTTATATCTCTGTTTCTGTCTCTGCCCCTGTCTCTTTTTCTGTTTCTGTCACAGTTTCTGTCTCTCTTTCTGTCCCTGTTTCTGTCTCTGTTTCGTTTCCTGTCTCTGTTTCTGTCTCTTACTCTGTGGCTGTCTCCGTTTTTGTCTCTGTTTCTGTCTCTTTCTGTTTCTGTTTCTGTCTCTTTCTGTTTCTGTCTCTGCTTCTGTCTCTGTCTCTGTTTCAGTCTCTGACTCTCTGTTTCTGTCTGTTTCTTCATTCCTGTCAGGCTGGCAAGAAGTTATTGTATTCACCATTGCCTTTCTTGCTTTCCTCCACCCTCTGACTTTGTCTCAGAGCCCCCATGGACTGTGTGCAGTGTAGATTGCATGAGAATGTAAATTGCCAAAGTAACTTACACCCATAGGGTAGGGGCAGGTGGCATTGCATAAGAGTGCCTCCATCTGAGGGCCCCATGAAAGCTTTGCTATGGGGCCCCATAATCTCTAGCTACATCACTGACAATAGTCCTGTGTTACCGTCAGCTGTGGAAGATCTATTTTATTATTAAGCTTTATGTCTTCTTTCTCTTTCCAGTTCCCAAGAATGGATTGTGTCCCCCTTTCATGCCTGCTGGTACAGTGTCCCACATTGCCTGCACCAAGCTGAACACTACAGAATGCACGTATGACAGCGACTGCGGGGGGAGGAAGAAATGCTGCAGCCAGATGTGTAACAATGTCTGCAGAGATCCAGTCATTGGTGAGGGATGAGGGACTTGTGTGTGTAAGGACCGGCTAATACCAGACCAGTCCAATGCACGTAACAGATACATCACAGGTCCTGCACTACACATAGCGGCCATTCACATGTGTAACAATGTCTGCAGAGATCCAGTCATTGGTGAGGGATGAGGGACTTGTGTGTGTAAGGACCGGCTAACACCAGACCAGTCCAATGCATGTAACAGATACATCACAGGTCCTGCGCTACACATAGTGGCCATTCACATGTGCTGACAATGTCTGCAGAGATCCAGTCATTGGTGAGGGATGAGGGACTTGTGTGTGTAAGGGCCGGCTAACACCAGACCAGTCCAATGCATGTAACAGATACATCACAGGTGCTGTGTTACACATAGTGGCCATTCACATGTGCTGACAATGTCTGCAGAGATCCTGTCATTGGTGAGGGATGAGGGACTTGTGTGTGTAAGGACCGGCTAATACCAGACCAGTCCAATGCATGTAACAGATGCATCACAGGTCCTGCGCTACACATAGTGGCCATTCACATGTGCTGACAAGTCTGTTTCAGTCTCTGTCTCTGTTTCTGTCTGTTTCAGTTTCTGTCTCTGTCTATTTCTCTGTTTGTTTCTCTGTTTCTGTCTCTGTTTTTTTTTTCTCTTTTTCTTTCTCTTTTTCTGTTTCTGTCTCTGTCAGGCTGGATAGTGTACTGGTTAAGGGCACCACCATAGGTAACCAAGGCTTGAATCCAGGCTAAGATTAGTACCTATTCAGTAAGTAGTCCTTAGGCAAGACTCCCTAACACTGCAGGGTGACCCCTTGAGCGTGTCCCAGGAGAAAAGCACTATGCAAATGTTTGCATTCGGTTTATTATCGATAATAAAATGTGTGACGTTTCTGTACACAGCAGGTGCTGCTGGAAACAATGACAGCCTGTAGGAATAGGCGTGTGACAATCATAATGTGCTCATAACCATTCTAACTCATTTACATCATTATAACTACAATCATAATGGGAAAATCCTGATAAAAAATACATTTGCTAAATGTTTGCCTAGTTACCACCATACACGATGTTTTCTGTAATTACGATTCTATATAATAATTACAATCATTTTCCTGATTATGATTGTTTATGTGATGACATTTTCACATTTACTAAAATTTTTGTAATTTCAAGTATTTTTGGGGAAAAATTTTCATCTAAAACACAAAATGACCCATACATTTCCTGTCATTTTCTTAAAATTATGATTTAATACAAAAATATGACACAAAATTTGAAATTTTCTGATAATTATGAATTACAATTTTGTGTTGTAACTGCACATTTTGTGCCGGAATGACGAAAACCCCAAATTTCAGCTCATCACACTAGAATAGAATAGACGGAGTCCGCTCTCACAAGGCTTAATGTTATGTTTGTAAACTTTATGGGCCTGTAGACAATACCACCCCCAACCCAATTCAACTTAACCTAACATAAATGACAGACAAATAAGACTCCAGAGCTGGCATTTCAAAGGCCGTGGCCAATTTTATTTGGTAAATACAAATATAATAAATAAGTGAAATAAACGATTGAGGTTGATTAACCAACTTTATTAACCAGCTGAGCGGTCTGGACGAGCTCAGCTCGTCCAACACCGCCAGCGGCTGCCGCTCAGGCCCTGCTGGGCCGATTTGAATGAAATAAAAAGCAGCACACGCAGCCGGCACTTTGCCAGCCGCGTGTGCTGCCTGATCGCCGCCGCTCTGCGGCGATTCGCCGCGAGCAGCGGCGAAAGAGGGTCCCCCCAGCCGCCTGAGCCCAGCGTAGCCGGAACAAAAAGTTCCGGCCAGCGCTAAGGGCTGGATCGGAGGCGGCTGACGTCAGGACGTCGGCTGACGTCGATGACGTCACTCCGCTCGTCGCTATGGCGACGATGTAAGCAAAACAAGGAAGGCTGCTCATTGCGGCCTTCCTTGTTTATTCTGGGCGCCGGAGGCGATCGGAAGATCGCCTCCGGAGCGCCCTCTAGTGGGCTTTCATGCAGCCAACTTTCAGTTGGCTGCATGAAATAGTTTTTTTTTTATTTAAAAAAAACCCTCCCGCAGCCACCCTGGCGATTTAATCAGAACGCCAGGGTGGTTAAAACCTTGCATAAACACTATTTTTTCATATCTAACTACCACAGTTCAGATATGCTCTTCTCTTCAACAAGAAATACGACCCCAATACTTGAAAACTCGAACTCCTCCAAATAAACTTGACCACAGTTTTTGCGCCCTGCCCCAGACAGTCCTGCGGCGCGCAAAAAAAATGGGTGTTGCTGTTGCCACGCATCAGAATGTGGGCATGGTTTGGGTGGAGCTAGGACTATGGCAGAGATTAGATTGTGAGCTCCTCTGTGGCCTGCCAGTGACATGACTATGTACTGTGTAAAGTGCTGCAGAAGATGTCAGTGCTGTCTACAGTAAATACATAATATATATTATATTGTGAGCTCCTCTGAGGACAGTCAGTGACATGACTATGTACTCTGTAATGTGCTGCAGAAGAGGTCAGTGCTATATAAATACATAATAATAATAATAATAATAATAATAATAATAATATGGTAGGACATTCGTTTATGACTATGGTAGGATTAGATTGTGATCTCCTTGAGGACACTTAGTGACATGACTATGTAGTCTGTAAAGCACTACAGAAGATGTTGGAAGGACATTAGACTAGGAGTATGGTCGGATTAGACTGTGAGCTCCTCTGAGAACACTCTGTGACATTACTGGGTACTCTGTAAAGTGCTGCAGAAGAGATGTCAGTGCAGTATAAATACATTATAAAAATGTTAAATAGGTAGTACATTAGACTGTGGCAGGATTAGAGTGTGAGCTCCTCTGAGGACAGTCAGTGACATCATGACTATGTACTCTGTAAAGTGCTGCAGAAGATGTCAGTGCTATATAAATACATAATAAAAATATGGTAGGACATTAGACTATGACTATGGATAGTACTGGATCTGGCAGGCTGCACCATTGTCAAAAGATGGGAGGGGCGGACCTTCACAGCTAATGGTGCATCCCATCCTTGCCTGCTTACTGTGCCCCGGAATAGAAAGACAGATGGGGAGAGCATGGCCGGATTTGTGGGCAGGCCACCAAAGCCTTGGCCTTGGGCGGCAGGAAGACTGGGGCGCTGTAGCAGTTGGGAGATCAGCTGTTTGTGTGACCGCTCCTTCGCTTCCGCTGGCCTGCCTGCCCGCCGGCACCATGTAGCAGTAGACCTCCTCTGCAGCTGCGCTGTCTGGGGCGCCTCTCTCATCACAGCGGTGCTGGAAGATCATCAGCTGTTTGTGTCCCGGCTCCCTTCCGTCCGCTCGTCTGCTGACATATTATACGACACAGAACACATCTGCAGTACAAGGTTCCCCTGGCTTGCTGCACTGCCCGAGGCTGTATGCCGAGCTCCATATCCTCAGCGGTGCCTTCTCTCATCACAGCGGTAAGTGAGTAGCTGATGCCCAATGACAGCGCAATATACAGGAAGCGACATTGCTGCTGCTCACTTCCTGTATTTGAAATCTATGGCGCGGTCATCGGGTACTGCTCTTTCACTGCTGTGATGAGAGAAGGCACTGCTGAAGATATGGAGCTCGGCATACAGCCTCGGGCAGCGCAGCAAGCCAGGGGAACCTTGTACTGCAGATGTGTTCTGTGTCATATAACATGTCAGCAGACGAGCGGGCGGAAGGGATCCGGGAGTCGGGACACAAACAGCTGATGATCTTCCAACTTCAGCTCCATAAATCTCCAGGAATCTCAATGGCTGACAGCTGTGAGGGCAGCGTGAGGACACTTCTTAGGCTTCAAACTGCGGTAACCCTTCTAATCTACATGCCTTTTGTTTTTATAAATCCTGATTTTTACTTTTTTTCCTATGTAAAAATATTGTGGTCATCCTGCATATTACTCCCTAGACTGTACTTGGATGTTTCTGTCAGTGTTAGACCCTTGATGCATAATATATGCAGAATTCCTGATACCTGATTACTGTGATTTGATATTATGGTTTATATCACTATGTGCTTTTATACTTTGAGTGCACACAGCTATACATATGTGTTTAGCAGCAGTCATTCTGACATACTGTATGTGTGTTCTAATATTGCTTATTGTTTACTGGGACTGCCATTGTGTGAGTTAGAAAGCAAATTGCAATGCTGCACTTTCACATCCATAGGGAAAAAAAGTCTGATATCCTTTCTCTTGAGGCACCTGACTACTTATTTCGTCTGGAGGCATTTTATTTGGATACTTATCTCTATTGAATAGTTTATCTAAAGGCATGTGACTACTGAATTCCGTTATCTATAGATGTGTGTGTGTATACATAATTGTTTTATCTAACAGCATGTGGACACATAACTCTTGAATCTTGCTGCACATGGCTGCTTCTTTCTTGTATCTAGGGTGGCTCTGGCTACTCTATGGAACTAAGCTGCTTTTGCTGGTAAAAAGACGTGTGTGTGTGTGTGTGTGTGTGTGTGTGTGTGTGTGTGTGTGTGTGTGTACAGTGTGTGTGTGTGTGTGTGTACAGTGTGTGTACAGTGTGTGTGTGTGTGTGTGTGTGTGTGTGTGTGTGTGTGTGTGTGTGTGTGTGTGTGTGTGTGTGTGTGTACAGTGTGTGTGTGTGTGTGTGTGTGTGTGTGTGTGTGTGTGTGTGTGTGTACAGTGTGTGTGTGTGTGTGTACAGTGTGTGTACAGTGTGTGTACAGTGTGTGTGTGTGTGTGTGTGTGTGTATGTGTACAGTGTATACAGTGTGTGTGTGTGTGTGTGTGTGTGTGTTTGTGTGTGTGTGTGTGTGTGTGTGTGTGTGTGTGTGTGTGTGTGTGTGTGTGTGTTTGTCAGGGGGCGGCCGGTGATTGCTGGCCTAGGGCGGTAAACAGTACAAATCCGGCCCTGGGGGAGAGGGCTCGGGGAATGTATGCAGAGCACAGCAGCAACAATGGCATTATGGCAATACGTATTATTGCATTTTATTAAATGACCACTATTGCAAAAAAAGTAAGCAGTTAAAAACAGAACTGACAGGTTTTGGACTAGTACACCTCCTCATGGGGGATTCTCAGGGTTAACTTCCTTAGCGGTAACCCCGTGCGTGACACGGGGTAAGCCGCCGGAGGGTGCCGCTCAGGCCCTGCTGGGCCGATTTAAATATTTTTTTTTTTTGCTGGACGCAGCTAGCACTTTGCTAGCTG
Source organism: Hyperolius riggenbachi (assembly GCF_040937935.1). Classification (NCBI taxonomy): domain Eukaryota; kingdom Metazoa; phylum Chordata; class Amphibia; order Anura; family Hyperoliidae; genus Hyperolius; species Hyperolius riggenbachi. The sequence continues at coordinate 7,030,442 of NC_090649.1, read as the reverse complement.
CGCCAGCACCCCGATCGCTGCCGCCGCGCGCCCGATCGCCGCTATTCGTTGCGGCGCGCCCCCCCCCCCAGACCCCGTGCGCAGCCTGGCCAATCAGTGCCAGGCAGCGCCGAGGGGTAGATCTGGAGTCCCAATGACGTCCCGACGTCGCTGACGTCGGTGACGTCATCCCGCCCCGTCGCCATGGCGACGGGGAAGCCCTCCGGGAAATAGGCGGGGCTGGGGGGATGCCGCTGAGCAGCAGCTATCATGTAGCGAGCCCTAGGCTCGCTACATGATTTAAAAAAAAAAAAAAAAACTGCTGCGCTGCCCCCTGGCGGAATGTTTCATACCGCCAGGGGGGTTAACTTTGTCAACTTTGTTGACCCACACATCAAAAAGCAGCAACCCCCAGAATACTCAAAGTGTAACCCACAAGGGAAACACACATAGCTGGACTCGGCAGTCAGCACACCACCAACGCGGCATAGCAGACCGCACAAAAACATGTAATGGCACAATATATCAATGAATCTTACACTCAATTAGAATATAAAAGTTTAAATGCAAAAAGAAAGGTCATAATCCCAGTTGAGACTGCCCCCTCCCAGGGTACCCAACCTCCTGATCCAACCCGCCTCCCGCCTAAGTAATTCTTTTTCCCTGTTTCCTCTAAAATGAACAGGAACCCCATCAATGACTTGCACACGGAGCTGTGGTATAGAGTGGCGGAACTAGGTGAAATGGGCCGAGACAGATTGAGACATATTCTTGGTCCTAATGGCCGATTTATGTGAGGAGATACGTTCACGCAGTCGCTGAGTGGTCTCTCCCACATATAATAGCCCACATGGGCATTTAAGTAAATAAACTACATATGAAGAATCACATGTATACAGACCACGTATGCTGAACTCAGTACCTTTGGACGGGTGCCTAAACTTATCTCCCTTAAAAATCAAGCCACACATATGACATCCTAAACATGGAAAGGTGCCACTTCGGCCACTCTGTACCACAGCTCGAGGAGTGCGGGCTCGAATCTTGTCCCTAACCGTAGGGGCTCATTTGAAGGATAACAAAGGAGGAAATTTAAACTCAGGAACCTGGGGAAAAGCACTTTGTAAGAGGCCCCAATGCTGCCGTACAATGGACCCCAGCTTATAGCTGCAGGCATTGTACCTGGAAACAAAAGGGAGTCTCACTCCTCCATGGCATCTTCTGGTGGGTCTATTGGATACCAAGGTGTGTTCAGGGTACCCCCTTGACCTAAATCTGTCCCTCATTTCATTAAGACGAATCTCACACTGGCCAGAGTCCGACACAATCCTGGAGACTCTCTGCAATTGTCCACCAGGAATGTGTTCCCTAGTCGACCTGGGGTGCAAGCTAGAGAATTCCAAAACAGAATTTCTATCTGTTGGTTTAACATACAGATCTGTCTGGAAACCACCGGGTTCTAAGACAACCTGAGTATCCAGAAAGGAAACACTCTTCGAGTCAAAGTGTGCTGTCAATCTAATGGGGGGGGGGGGGGGAATTTGCTCGAAAGCTCCTCAATAAATAAATTAAGGGCCAACTGTGGCCCCCTCCAAACGCAAAAAATATCGTCAATGTACCTCCACCAACAAACCACATGTTGGCGGAAGTACATGCTAGTATAGACGAATGCCTCTTCATAGAGGCCCATAAAAAGATTCGCGTAGGAGGGGGCCACATTGGAACCCATTGCCGTCCCCCGTAATTGCTGATAGAAAACACCCTCGAACTCAAAGTAATTCTCCTCCAAGATAATCTTCAAGAGTGAAACTTCAAACTTTCTCTGTTCAACGGTCAGGTCAGACTGTGTCAAAAGATACCAATCGATAGTCTCTACACCCCCATCATGTGGGATGGAGGTGTAGAGGCTCTCGACGTCTAATGTAACCAGCGCGAGATCCGTGCAATCAATCTGAAGTTTACCCAACTCCTCCAAAAACATAGTGGTGTTTTTTAGATAAGAATCTAAAGACACAACAAAAGGCTGCAAAAGCTTGTCCAGAAACTTAGCTAAAGGGACAAACACCGAACCTACCCCGGCCACAATGGGTCTCCCCGGTGGCCGGAGTAGGTTCTTGTGAATTTTCGGTAGAGTATAGAATTTGGGGGTTGCAGGGTGGTCACAGTAGAGGAATTTCCTTAAATCTTCATCGATGGTACCCCTAATGTATGCATCATCAATAACGGACCTAATGCGTGAACAAATCCTCCAAATGGGGTCACCACTTAATTTCTTATAGACTGAGGTATGGTCAAGCTGCGATAAAATCTCCTCTCTGTAATAACTAGTGTCCATGACCACCACTGCTCCCCCCTTATCCGCTGCCCGAACAGTGATATCAGAGTTCCTCTGTATAGAAGCCAGCGCATCCCTTTCAGAACGACTTAAATTTGATTTGATCTTCAAATGACCATTGTTAAAGTCCTGCTCCATTGGTTTGATTCCATCCATCAATTTAGAAGCAAAGATATCAATAGTAGGGTGGCTGGGTGGAACAAAGGAACTCTTATTCGTAAGCTGATAATCCCTTAATGAAAAGAGCCCTTCCCTTTCAATCCGTTGTCGAGGTAAAATCGGCCTTTAGAACCAAGAATATGTCTCAATCTGTCTTGGCCCATTTCACCCAGTTCCGCCACTCTATACCACAGCTCCGTGTGCAAGTTATTGATGGGGTTCCTGTTCATTTTAGAGGAAACAGGGAAAAAAAATTACTTAGGCGGGAGGCGGGTTGGATCAGGAGGTTGGGTACCCTGGGAGGGGGCGGTCTCAACCGGGATTATGACCTTTCTTTTTGCATTTAAACTTTAATATTCTAATTGAGTGTAAGATTCATTGATATATTGTGCCCTTACATGTTTTTGTGCGGTCTGCTATGCTGCGTTGGTGGTGTGCTGACTGCCGAGTCCAGCTATGTGTGTTTCCCTTGTGGGTTACACTTTGAGTATTCTGGGGGTTGCTGCTTTTTGATGTGTGGGTCTCTTTATTGTTATTGTATTCTTTACATCTAATACAACGATCTATCTATAAGGGTGGTTATCTCTTATGGCACACTCAGCCTTACTTTACCACAGCACTAGCATTTTTTGCTTTTGGTCATCATTTGATGATTTACGGTGCTGACTTTGTCAGCATGTTCTGTATTATATGCGTTTCACGCGTCAGTTTGCGTATTTTTGCGTTCGGCATAGCGGCTATTTTATATGGTTCCGCATTTGACTTTATGCGTACGTTTTTACGCGTCGTTTGGACGCTTTTACACATGGATACTGTTGAGATTCCTATGCGGATGTTTTTACGCATTGCTAGGACGCTTTACGCATGGATGCTGTTGAGAATCTTACGCGTACATTTTTACGTATTGCTAGGACGCTTTTACGCATGGAAACGGATGACGTCATCATTCGTTCCGTTTTTCGGCAGTACGCTTCTCGCAATGCCCTCTGGGAGATTGGGAGGAGCGTTATAACAGTGCTGTGGTTTCCCATCAGGTCCTCCTGACTTGGTAAGTGCTGATTGGCCATTAGGGATATGACACTTTTTAAACCATGCTGTGATAACGGCTGCTGATTTACATATCTGTTCCCCATCAGGTCCTCTCATTATGCTTTGCCCTGTGATTGGGTATTCATGCTTTTTTGTATTGTGATGTTATCTGATTGGTCCATGTGACCCTATTGAAACTGTATATAAATGCCTTTGTGTTTGTTATCTCTTTTGAGTGAGCCTATACAGCTTGAGGAAGGAGCTTGTCTCCGAAACAGCTTCTGTCGCTTTCCCTGGGCGTTATCTTTATGCAATAAAGAGCTTGAATACATCTACGTGGTGCTGCTGATCTCTTCTACCGATGCTTTGGGAGCTGCTGGACTACAGCGCCATATCAGCTTAGCACACGGATACCCTCACCAGGGTGCCTATGAACTGTGGTGTAACTTGCTTAACTACTTATGCCGTCCATAGCAGTATAGCTACACCCTGCAGGACTTCAGTTCCTGCCGAGGGGCGTAGACATACTCCTCCCGGCTGTGTGCATGCTCCTGCTAGCTCCCGCGCACGCCCGTTACTACACAGATCAGTGAATGGGGAGGGGGTTGTAACAGTTCCCATTTACCGATCTAAGTGCCAGAGATCAATGACCACTGCATCAAAAGAGAAAGTAAGGCATCCACACATACAGTAACATACAAGTGTGTGTGGGGGGGAAGATCTAGTGGCCAAACAGTAAAATCACACCCACATACATTCATTTAATAAAAAAGTACATACATTTCCTATTAAAATTAACCCCTTAACTCCCTTACTCCCAAGAGTTACCAAAAGTAAAAAAAAAAAAAAAAATGTGTGTGTATGAAAAAAAAAAAAACATTTAAAAAATGCATACAGTATAGTACAAATAGTTACCTTAGGGACTGAACTTTTTTAGTATGTATGTCATAAGGGTATATTACTTTGTTTAGTGGGCAGCCTGGAGGCATAGTGGGCAGTGTGGTGGCATAGTGGGCAGCCTGGAAGCATAGTGGGCAGTGCGGTGGCATAGTGGGCAGCCTGGAGGCATAGTGGGCAGCCTGAAGGAATAGTGGGCAGCCTGGAGGCATAGTGGGCAGCGCGGTGGCATAGTGGGCAGCCTGGAAGCATAGTGGGCAGTGCGGTGGCATAGTGGGCAGCCTGGAGGCATAGTGGGCAGCCTGGAGGCATAGTGGGCAGTGTGGTTGCATAGTGGGCAGCGCTGTGGCATAGGGGCAGCCTGGAGGCATAGTGGGCAGTGCGGTGGCATAGTGGGCAGCCTGGAGGCATAGTGGGCAGCACGGTGGCATAGTGGGCAGTGTGGTGGCATAGCGGGCAGTGCGGTGGCATAGTGGGCAGCCTGGAGGCATAGTGGGCAGTCTGGAGGCATAGTGGGCAGCCTGGAGGCATAGTGGGCAGCCTGGAGGCATAGTGGGCAGTGCGGTGGCATAGTGGGCAGCCTGGACACATAGTGGGCAGTGTGGTGGTATAGTGGGCAGCCTGAAGGCATAGTGGGCAGTGTGGTTGCATAGTGGGCAGTGTGGTGGCATAGTGGGCAGCCTGGAGGCATAGTGGGCAGCCTGGAGGCATAGTGGGCAGCCTGGAGGTATAGTGGGCAGCCTGGTGGCATAGTGGGCAGCCTAGAGGCATAGTGGGCAGTGCGGTGGCATAGTGGGCAGCCTGCAGGCATAGTGGGCAGCCTGGTGGCATAGTAGGCAGCCTGGAGGCATAGTGTGGCAGTGCGGTGGCATAGTGGGCAGCCTGGTGGCATAGTGGGCAGCCTGGAGGCATAATGGGCAGCCTGGAGGCATAGTGGGCAGCCTGGAGGCATAGTGGGCAGCCTGGAGGCATAGTGGGCAGCCTGGAGGCATAGTGGGCAGCCTGGTGGCATAGTAGGCCACCTGGAGGCATAGTGGGCAGCCTGGAGGCATAGTGGGCAGCCTGGAGGCATAGTGGGCAGCCTGGTGGCATAGTAGGCAGCCTGGAGGCATAGTGGGCAGCCTGGAGGCATAGTGGCAGTGTGGTTGCATAGTGGGCAGCGCTGTGGCATAGGGGGCAGCCTGGAGGCATAGTGGGCAGCCTGGAGGCATAGTGGGCAGCCTGGAGGCATAGTGGGCAGCCTGGAGGTATAGTAGGCAGCCTGGAGGAATAGTAGGCAGCCTGGAGGCATAGTGGGCAGCCTGGAGGTATAGTGGGCAGCCTGGAGGTATAGTTAGTGGGCAGCCTGGAGGCATAGTGGGCAGCCTGGAGGCATAGTGGGCAGCCTGGAGGTATAGTGGGCAGCCTGGAGGCATAGTGGGCAGCCTGGAGGTATAGTTAGTGGGCAGCCTGGAGGCATAGTGGGCAGCCTGGAGGTATAGTGGGCAGCCTGGAGGTATAGTTAGTGGGCAGCCTGGAGGCATAGTGGGCAGCCTGGAGGCATAGTGGGCAGCCTGGAGGCATAATGGGCAGCCTGGAGGCATAGTAGGCAGCCTGGAGGAATAGTGGGCAGCCTGGAGGCATAGTGTGGCAGTGCGGTGGCATAGTGGGCAGCCTGGAGGCATACTGGGCAGCCTGGAGGCATAGTGGGCAGCCTGGAGGCATAGTGGGCAGCCTGGAGGCATAGTGGGCAGCCTGGAGGCATAGTGGGCAGCCTGGAGGCATAGTGGGCAGCCTGGAGGTATAGTAGGCAGCCTGGAGGCATAGTGGGCAGCCTGGAGGCATAGTGGGCAGCCTGGAGGCATAGTGGGCAGCCTGGAGGTATAGTAGGCAGCCTGGAGGCATAGTGTGGCAGTGCGGAGGCATAGTGGGCAGCCTGGAGGCATAGTGTCAGCCTGGAGGTATAGTGGGCAGCCTGGAGGTATAGTGGGCAGCCTGGAGGCATAGTGGACAGCCTGGTGGCATAGTGGGCAGCCTGGAGGCATAGTGGGCAGCGCGGTGGCATAGTGGGCAGCCTGGAGGTATAGTGGGCAGCCTGGAGGTATAGTAGGCAGCCTGGAGGCATAGTGGGCAGCCTGGAGGCATAGTGGACAGCCTGGTGGCATAGTGGGCAGCCTGGAGGCATAGTGGGCAGCGCGGTGGCATAGTGGGCAGCCTGGAGGCATAGTGGGCAGCCTGGAGGCATAGTGGGCAGCCTGGAGGAATAGTGAGCAGCCTGGAGGTATAGTAGGCAGCCTGGAGGCATAGTGGGCAGCCTGGAGGTATAGTGGGCAGCCTGGAGGTATAGTGGGCAGCCTGGAGGTATAGTAGGCAGCCTGGAGGTATAGAAGGCAGCCTGGAGGCATAGTGGGCAGCCTGGAGGCATAGTGAGCAGCCTGGAGGTATAGTAGGCAGCCTGGAGGCATAGTGGGCAGCCTGGAGGTATAGTGGGCAGCCTGGAGGCATAGTGGGCAGCCTGGAGGCATAGTGAGCAGCCTGGAGGTATAGTAGGCAGCCTGGAGGCATAGTGGGCAGCCTGGAGGCATAGTGAGCAGCCTGGAGGTATAGTAGGCAGCCTGGAGGCATAGTGGGCAGCCTGGAGGTATAGTGGGCAGCCTGGAGGTATAGTAGGCAGCCTGGTGGCATACTAGGCAGCCTGGAGGAATAGTGGGCAGCCTGGAGGCATAGTGGGCAGCCTGGAGGCATAGTGGGCAGCCTGGTGGCATAGTGGGCAGCCTGGTGGCATAGTAGGCAGCCTGGAGGCATTGTGTGGCAGTGCGGTGGCATAGTGGGCAGCCTGGAGGCATAATGGGCAGCCTGGAGGCATAGTGGGCAGCCTGGAGAAATAGTGGGCAGCCTGGAGGCATAGTGGGCAGCCTGGAGGCATAGTGGGCAGCCTGGTGGCATAGTGGGCAGCCTGGAGGCATAATGGGCAGCCTGGAGGCATAGTGGGCAGCCTGGAGGCATAGTGGGCAGCCTGGAGGCATAGTGGGCAGCCTGGAGGCATAGTGGGCAGCCTGGTGGCATAGTAGGCCACCTGGAGGCATAGTGGGCAGCCTGGAGGCATAGTGGGCAGCCTGGAGGCATAGTGGGCAGCCTGGTGGCATAGTAGGCAGCCTGGAGGCATAGTGGGCAGCCTGGAGGCATAGTGGCAGTGTGGTTGCATAGTGGGCAGCGCTGTGGCATAGGGGGCAGCCTGGAGGCATAGTGGGCAGCCTGGAGGCATAGTGGGCAGCCTGGAGGCATAGTGGGCAGCCTGGAGGTATAGTAGGCAGCCTGGAGGAATAGTAGGCAGCCTGGAGGCATAGTGGGCAGCCTGGAGGTATAGTGGGCAGCCTGGAGGTATAGTTAGTGGGCAGCCTGGAGGCATAGTGGGCAGCCTGGAGGCATAGTGGGCAGCCTGGAGGTATAGTGGGCAGCCTGGAGGCATAGTGGGCAGCCTGGAGGTATAGTTAGTGGGCAGCCTGGAGGCATAGTGGGCAGCCTGGAGGTATAGTGGGCAGCCTGGAGGTATAGTTAGTGGGCAGCCTGGAGGCATAGTGGGCAGCCTGGAGGCATAGTGGGCAGCCTGGAGGCATAATGGGCAGCCTGGAGGCATAGTAGGCAGCCTGGAGGAATAGTGGGCAGCCTGGAGGCATAGTGTGGCAGTGCGGTGGCATAGTGGGCAGCCTGGAGGCATACTGGGCAGCCTGGAGGCATAGTGGGCAGCCTGGAGGCATAGTGGGCAGCCTGGAGGCATAGTGGGCAGCCTGGAGGTATAGTAGGCAGCCTGGAGGCATAGTGGGCAGCCTGGAGGCATAGTGGGCAGCCTGGAGGCATAGTGGGCAGCCTGGAGGTATAGTAGGCAGCCTGGAGGCATAGTGTGGCAGTGCGGAGGCATAGTGGGCAGCCTGGAGGCATAGTGTCAGCCTGGAGGTATAGTGGGCAGCCTGGAGGTATAGTGGGCAGCCTGGAGGCATAGTAGACAGCCTGGTGGCATAGTGGGCAGCCTGGAGGCATAGTGGGCAGCGCGGTGGCATAGTGGGCAGCCTGGAGGTATAGTGGGCAGCCTGGAGGTATAGTAGGCAGCCTGGAGGCATAGTGGGCAGCCTGGAGGCATAGTGGACAGCCTGGTGGCATAGTGGGCAGCCTGGAGGCATAGTGGGCAGCGCGGTGGCATAGTGGGCAGCCTGGAGGCATAGTGGGCAGCCTGGAGGCATAGTGGGCAGCCTGGAGGAATAGTGAGCAGCCTGGAGGTATAGTAGGCAGCCTGGAGGCATAGTGGGCAGCCTGGAGGGATAGTGGGCAGCCTGGAGGTATAGTGGGCAGCCTGGAGGTATAGTAGGCAGCCTGGAGGTATAGAAGGCAGCCTGGAGGCATAGTGGGCAGCCTGGAGGCATAGTGAGCAGCCTGGAGGTATAGTAGGCAGCCTGGAGGCATAGTGGGCAGCCTGGAGGTATAGTGGGCAGCCTGGAGGCATAGTGGGCAGCCTGGAGGCATAGTGAGCAGCCTGGAGGTATAGTAGGCAGCCTGGAGGCATAGTGGGCAGCCTGGAGGCATAGTGAGCAGCCTGGAGGTATAGTAGGCAGCCTGGAGGCATAGTGGGCAGCCTGGAGGTATAGTGGGCAGCCTGGAGGTATAGTAGGCAGCCTGGTGGCATACTAGGCAGCCTGGAGGAATAGTGGGCAGCCTGGAGGCATAGTGGGCAGCCTGGAGGCATAGTGGGCAGCCTGGTGGCATAGTGGGCAGCCTGGTGGCATAGTAGGCAGCCTGGAGGCATTGTGTGGCAGTGCGGTGGCATAGTGGGCAGCCTGGAGGCATAATGGGCAGCCTGGAGGCATAGTGGGCAGCCTGCAGAAATAGTGGGCAGCCTGGAGGCATAGTGGGCAGCCTGGAGGCATAGTGGGCAGCCTGGTGGCATAGTGGGCAGCCTGGAGGCATAATGGGCAGCCTGGAGGCATAGTGGGCAGCCTGGAGGCATAGTGGGCAGCCTGGAGGTATAGTAGGCAGCCTGAAGGTAAAGTAGGCAGCCTGGTGGCATAGTGTGGCAGTGTGGTGGCATAGTGGGCAGCCTGGAGGCATAGTGGGCAGCCTGGAGGCATAGTGGGCAGCCTGGAAGCATAGTGGGCAGCCTGGTGGCATAGTGGGCAGCCTGGTGGCATAGTAGGCAGCCTGGAGGCATAGTGAGCAGCCTGGAGGCATAGTGTGGCAGTGTGGTGGCATAGTGGGCAGCCTGGAGGCATAGTGGGCAGCCTGGAGGCATAGTGGGCAGCCTGGAGGCATAGTGGGCAGCCTGGAGGTATAGTAGGCAGCCTGGAGGAATAGTAGGCAGCCTGGAGGCATAGTGGGCAGCCTGGAGGTATAGTGGGCAGCCTGGAGGTATAGTTAGTGGGCAGCCTGGAGGCATAGTGGGCAGCCTGGAGGCATAGTGGGCAGCCTGGAGGTATAGTGGGCAGCCTGGAGGCATAGTGGGCAGCCTGGAGGTATAGTTAGTGGGCAGCCTGGAGGCATAGTGGGCAGCCTGGAGGTATAGTGGGCAGCCTGGAGGTATAGTTAGTGGGCAGCCTGGAGGCATAGTGGGCAGCCTGGAGGCATAGTGGGCAGCCTGGAGGCATAATGGGCAGCCTGGAGGCATAGTAGGCAGCCTGGAGGAATAGTGGGCAGCCTGGAGGCATAGTGTGGCAGTGCGGTGGCATAGTGGGCAGCCTGGAGGCATACTGGGCAGCCTGGAGGCATAGTGGGCAGCCTGGAGGCATAGTGGGCAGCCTGGAGGCATAGTGGGCAGCCTGGAGGTATAGTAGGCAGCCTGGAGGCATAGTGGGCAGCCTGGAGGCATAGTGGGCAGCCTGGAGGCATAGTGGGCAGCCTGGAGGTATAGTAGGCAGCCTGGAGGCATAGTGTGGCAGTGCGGAGGCATAGTGGGCAGCCTGGAGGCATAGTGTCAGCCTGGAGGTATAGTGGGCAGCCTGGAGGTATAGTGGGCAGCCTGGAGGCATAGTGGACAGCCTGGTGGCATAGTGGGCAGCCTGGAGGCATAGTGGGCAGCGCGGTGGCATAGTGGGCAGCCTGGAGGTATAGTGGGCAGCCTGGAGGTATAGTAGGCAGCCTGGAGGCATAGTGGGCAGCCTGGAGGCATAGTGGACAGCCTGGTGGCATAGTGGGCAGCCTGGAGGCATAGTGGGCAGCGCGGTGGCATAGTGGGCAGCCTGGAGGCATAGTGGGCAGCCTGGAGGCATAGTGGGCAGCCTGGAGGAATAGTGAGCAGCCTGGAGGTATAGTAGGCAGCCTGGAGGCATAGTGGGCAGCCTGGAGGGATAGTGGGCAGCCTGGAGGTATAGTGGGCAGCCTGGAGGTATAGTAGGCAGCCTGGAGGTATAGAAGGCAGCCTGGAGGCATAGTGGGCAGCCTGGAGGCATAGTGAGCAGCCTGGAGGTATAGTAGGCAGCCTGGAGGCATAGTGGGCAGCCTGGAGGTATAGTGGGCAGCCTGGAGGCATAGTGGGCAGCCTGGAGGCATAGTGAGCAGCCTGGAGGTATAGTAGGCAGCCTGGAGGCATAGTGGGCAGCCTGGAGGCATAGTGAGCAGCCTGGAGGTATAGTAGGCAGCCTGGAGGCATAGTGGGCAGCCTGGAGGTATAGTGGGCAGCCTGGAGGTATAGTAGGCAGCCTGGTGGCATACTAGGCAGCCTGGAGGAATAGTGGGCAGCCTGGAGGCATAGTGGGCAGCCTGGAGGCATAGTGGGCAGCCTGGTGGCATAGTGGGCAGCCTGGTGGCATAGTAGGCAGCCTGGAGGCATTGTGTGGCAGTGCGGTGGCATAGTGGGCAGCCTGGAGGCATAATGGGCAGCCTGGAGGCATAGTGGGCAGCCTGGAGAAATAGTGGGCAGCCTGGAGGCATAGTGGGCAGCCTGGAGGCATAGTGGGCAGCCTGGTGGCATAGTGGGCAGCCTGGAGGCATAATGGGCAGCCTGGAGGCATAGTGGGCAGCCTGGAGGCATAGTGGGCAGCCTGGAGGTATAGTAGGCAGCCTGAAGGTAAAGTAGGCAGCCTGGTGGCATAGTGTGGCAGTGTGGTGGCATAGTGGGCAGCCTGGAGGCATAGTGGGCAGCCTGGAGGCATAGTGGGCAGCCTGGAGGCATAGTGGGCAGCCTGGTGGCATAGTGGGCAGCCTGGTGGCATAGTAGGCAGCCTGGAGGCATAGTGAGCAGCCTGGAGGCATAGTGTGGCAGTGTGGTGGCATAGTGGGCAGCCTGGAGGCATAGTGGGCAGCCTGGAGGCATAGTGTGGCAGCCTGGTGGCATAATAGGCAGCCTGGAGGCATAGTGTGGCAGTGCGGTGGCATAGTGGGCAGCCTGGAGGCATAGTGGGCAGCCTGGAGGTATAGTAGGCAGCCTGGAGGCATAGTGGGCAGCCTGGTGGCATAGTGGGCAGCCTGGAGGCATAGTGGGCAGCCTGGAGGCATAGTGGGCAGCCTGGAGGCATAGTGAGCAGCCTGGAGGCTTAGTGGGCAGCCTGGAGGCATAGTGAGCAGCCTGGAGGCATAGTGGGCAGCCTGGAGGCATAGTGGGCAGCCTGGAGGCATAGTGGGCAGCCTGGAGGCATAGTGGGCAGCCTGGAGGCATAGTGTCAGCCTGGAGGCATAGTGGGCAGCCTGGAGGCATAGTGGGCAGCCTGGAGGCATAGTGGGCAGCCTGGAGGCATAGTGGGCAGCCTGGAGGTATAGTAGGCAGCCTGGAGGCATAGTGGGCAGCCTGGAGGCATAGTGGGCAGCCTGGTGGCATAGTAGGCAGCCTGGAGGCATAGTGGGCAGCCTGGAGGCATAGTGGGCAGCCTGGAGGCATAGTGGGCAGCCTGGTGGCATAATAGGCAGCCTGGAGGCATAGTGTGGCAGTGCGGTGGCATAGTGGGCAGCCTGGAGGCATAGTGGGCAGCCTGGAGGTATAGTAGGCAGCCTGGAGGCATAGTGGGCAGCCTGGTGGCATAGTGGGCAGCCTGGAGGCATAGTGTGGCAGTGCGGTGGCATAGTGGGCAGCCTGGAGACATAGTGGGCAGCCTGGAGGCATAGTGGGCAGCCTGGAGGTATAGTGGGCAGCCTGGAGGTATAGTGGGCAGCCTGAAGGAATAGTGGGCAGCCTGGAGGAATAGTGGGCAGCCTGGAGACATAGTGGGCAGCCTGAAGGAATAGTGGGCAGCCTGGAGGCATAGTGGGCAGCGCGGTGGCATAGTGGGCAGCCTGGAAGCATAGTGGGCAGTGCGGTGGCATAGTGGGCAGCCTGGAGGCATAGTGGGCAGCCTGGAGGCATAGTGGGCAGCCTGGAGGCATAGTGGGCAGTGCGGTGGCATAGTGGGCAGCCTGGAGGCATAGTGGGCAGTGTGGTGGTATAGTGGGCAGCCTGAAGGCATAGTGGGCAGTGTGGTTGCATAGTGGGCAGTGCGGTGGCATAGTGGGCAGCCTGGAGGCATAGTGGGAAGCCTGGAGGCATAGTGGGCAGCCTGGAGGTATAGTGGGCAGCCTGGAGGCATAGTGGGCAGCCTAGAGGCATAGTGGGCAGTGCGGTGGCATAGTGGGCAGCCTGCAGGCATAGTGGGCAGCCTGGTGGCATAGTGGGCAGCCTGGAGGCATAGTGGGCAGCCTAGAGGCATAGTGGGCAGTGCGGTGGCATAGTAGGCAGCCTGGAGGCATAGTGGACAGCCTGGAGGCATAGTGGGCAGCCTGGAGGCATAGTGGGCAGCCTGGAGGCATAGTGGGCAGCCTGGTGGCATAGTAGGCAGCCTGGAGGCATAGTGGGCAGCCTAGAGGCATAGTGGGCAGTGCGGTGGCATAGTAGGCAGCCTGCAGGCATAGTGGGCAGCCTGGTGGCATAGTAGGCAGCCTGGAGGCATAGTGTGGCAGTGCGGTGGCATAGTGGGCAGCCTGGTGGCATAGTAGGCAGCCTGGAGGCATAGTGGGCAGCCTGGAGGCATATTGGGCAGCCTGGAGGTATAGTAGGCAGCCTGGAGGCATAGTGGGCAGCCTGGAGGCATAGTGGGCAGCCTGGAGGCATAGTGTGACAGTGCGGTGGCATAGTGGGCAGCCTGGAGGCATAGTGGGCAGCCTGGAGGTATAGTGAGCAGCCTGGAGGCATAGTGGGCTGTCTGGAGGCATAGTGGGCAGCCTGGAGGAATAGTAGGCAGCCTGGAGGCATAGTGGGCAGCCTGGAGGCATAGTGGGCAGCCTGGAGGCATAGTGGGCAGCCTGGTGGCATAGTGGGCAGCCTGGTGGCATAGTAGGCAGCCTGGAGGAATAGTGGGCAGCCTGGAGGCATAGTGGGCAGCCTGGAGGAATAGTGGACAGCCTGGAGGTATAGTAGGCAGCCTGGAGGCATAGTGGGCAGCCTGGTGGCATAGTGGGCAGTGCGGTGGCATAGTGAGCAGCCTGGAGGCATAGTGGGCAGCCTGGAGGCATAGTGGGCAGTGCGGTGGCATAGTGGGCAGCCTGGAGGTATAGTGGGCAGCCTGGAGGTATAGTGAGCAGCCTGGAGGCATAGTGGGCAGCCTGGAGGCATAGTGGGCAGCCTGGTGGCATAGTAGGCCACCTGGAGGCATAGTGTGGCAGTGCGGTGGCATAGTGGGCAGCCTGGAGGCATACTGGGCAGCCTGGAGGCATAGTGGGCAGCCTGGTGGCATAGTAGGCCACCTGGAGGCATAGTGTGGCAGTGCGGTGGCATAGTGGGCAGCCTGGAGGCATAGTGGGCAGCCTGGAGGCATAGTGGGCAGCCTGGAGGTATAGTAGGCAGCCTGGAGGCATAGTGGGCAGCCTGGTGGCATAGTAGGCAGCCTGGAGGCATAGTGGGCAGCCTGGAGGCATAGTGGGCAGCCTGGTGGCATAGTAGGCAGCCTGGAGGCATAGTGGGCAGCCTGGAGGCATAGTGGGCAGCCTGGTGGCATAGTGGGCAGCCTGGAGGCATAGTGGGCAGCCTGAAGGTATAGTGGGCAGCCTGGAGGCATAATGGGCTGCCTGGAGGCATAGTGGGCAGCCTGGAAGCATAGTAGGCAGCCTGGAGGCATAGTGTGGCAGTGCGGTGGCATAGTGGGCAGCCTGGAGGCATAGTGGGCAGCCTGGTGGCATAGTAGGCAGCCTGGAGGCATAGTGGGCAGCCTGGAGGCATAGAGGGCAGCCTGGAGGTATAGTGGGCAGCCTGGAGGTATAGTGGGCAGCCTGGAGGCATAGTGGGCAGCCTGGTGGCATAGTAGGCCGCCTGGAGGCATAGTGTGGCAGTGCGGTGGCATAGTGGGCAGCCTGGAGACATAGTGGGCAGCCTGGAGGCATAGTGGGCAGCCTGAAAGTATAGTGGGCAGCCTGGAGGTATAGTGGGCAGCCTGGAGGCATAGTGGGCAGCCTGGTGGCATAGTGGGCAGCCTGGAGGCATAGTGGGCAGCCTGGAGGCATAGTGGACAGCCTGGAGGCATAGTGGGCAGCCTGGAGGCATAGTGAGAAGCCTGGAGGCATAGTGAGCAGCCTGGAGGCATAGTGGGCAGCCTGGAGGCATAGTGGGCAGCCTGGAGGCATAGTGGGCAGCCTGGAGGCATAGTGAGCAGCCTGGAGGCATAGTGGGCAGCCTGGAGGTATAGTAGGCAGCCTGGAGGCATAGTGGGCAGCCTGGTGGCATAGTAGGCAGCCTGGAGGCATAGTGTGGCAGTGCGGTGGCATAGTGGGCAGCCTGGAGGCATAGTGGGCAGCCTGGAGGCATAGTAGGCAGCCTGGAGGCATAGTGGGCAGCCTGGAGGCATAGTGGGCAGTGCGGTGGCAGAGTGGGCAGCCTGGAGGCATAGTGGGCAGCCTGGAGGCATAGTGGACAGCCTGGAGGCATAGTGGGCAGCCTGGAGGCATAGTGGGCACTGGGCAGCCTGGAAGTATAGTAGGCAGCCTGGAGGCATAGTGGGCAGTGCGGTGGCATAGTGGGCAGCCTGGAGGCATAGTGGGAAGCCTGGAGGCATAGTGGGCAGCCTGGTGGCATAGTAGGCCACCTGGAGGCATAGTGTGGCAGTGCGGTGGCATAGTGGGCAGCCTGGAGGCATACTGGGCAGCCTGGAGGCATAGTGGGCAGCCTGGAGGCATAGTGGGCAGCCTGGTGGCATAGAGGGCAGCCTGGTGGCATAGTAGGCAGCCTGGAGGCATAGTGGGCAGTGTGGTGGCATAGTGGGCAGCCTGGAGGCATAGTGGGCAGCCTGGAGGTATAGTAGGCAGCCTGGAGGCATAGTGGGCAGCCTGGAGGCATAGTGTGGCAGTGCGGTGGCATAGTGGGCAGCCTGGAGGCATAGTGGGCAGTGTGGTTGCATAGTGGGCAGTGCGGTGGCATAGTGGGCAGCCTGGAGGCATAGTGGGCAGCCTGGAGGCATAGTGGGCAGCCTGGAGGCATAGTGGGCAGCCTGGAGGCATAGTGGACAGCCTGGAGGTATAGTAGGCAGCCTGGAGGCATAGTGGGCAGCCTGGTGGCATAGTGGGCAGTGCGGTGGCATAGTGGGCAGCCTGCAGGCATAGTGGGCAGTGTGGTGGTATAGTGGGCAGCCTGGAGGCATAGTGTCAGCCTGGAGGCATAGTGGGCAGCCTGGAGGCATAGTGGGCAGCCTGGAGGCATAGTGGGCAGCCTGGAGGCATAGTAGGCAGCCTGGAGGCATAGTGGACAGCCTGGAGGCATAGTGGGCAGCCTGGAGGCATAGTGGGCAGCCTGGAGGCATAGTGGGCAGCCTGGAGGCATAGTGGGCAGCCTGGAGGCATAGTGGACAGCCTGGAGGCATAGTGGGCAGCCTGGAGGCATAGTGGGCAGCCTGGAGGTATAGTAGGCAGCCTGAAGGTAAAGTAGGCAGCCTGGTGGCATACTGGGCAGCCTGGAGGCATAGTGTGGCAGTGTGGTGGCATAGTGGGCAGCCTGGAGGTATAGTAGGCAGCCTGGAGGCATAGTGGGCAGCCTGGAGGCATAGTGGGCAGCCTGGTGGCATAGTAGGCAGCCTGGAGGCATAGTGGGCAGCCTGGAGGCATAGTGTGGCAGCCTGGAGGCATAGTGGGCAGCCTGGAGGCATAGTGGGCAGCCTGGAGGTATAGTAGGCAGCCTGGAGGCATAGTGTGGCAGTGCGGAGGCATAGTGGGCAGCCTGGAGGCATAGTGTCAGCCTGGAGGTATAGTGGGCAGCCTGGAGGTATAGTGGGCAGCCTGGAGGCATAGTGGACAGCCTGGTGGCATAGTGGGCAGCCTGGAGGCATAGTGGGCAGCGCGGTGGCATAGTGGGCAGCCTGGAGGTATAGTGGGCAGCCTGGAGGTATAGTAGGCAGCCTGGAGGCATAGTGGGCAGCCTGGAGGCATAGTGGACAGCCTGGTGGCATAGTGGGCAGCCTGGAGGCATAGTGGGCAGCGCGGTGGCATAGTGGGCAGCCTGGAGGCATAGTGGGCAGCCTGGAGGCATAGTGGGCAGCCTGGAGGAATAGTGAGCAGCCTGGAGGTATAGTAGGCAGCCTGGAGGCATAGTGGGCAGCCTGGAGGTATAGTGGGCAGCCTGGAGGTATAGTGGGCAGCCTGGAGGTATAGTAGGCAGCCTGGAGGTATAGAAGGCAGCCTGGAGGTATAGTGGGCAGCCTGGAGGCATAGTGAGCAGCCTGGAGGTATAGTAGGCAGCCTGGAGGCATAGTGGGCAGCCTGGAGGTATAGTGGGCAGCCTGGAGGCATAGTGGGCAGCCTGGAGGCATAGTGAGCAGCCTGGAGGTATAGTAGGCAGCCTGGAGGCATAGTGGGCAGCCTGGAGGCATAGTGAGCAGCCTGGAGGTATAGTAGGCAGCCTGAAGGCATAGTGGGCAGCCTGGAGGTATAGTGGGCAGCCTGGAGGTATAGTAGGCAGCCTGGTGGCATACTAGGCAGCCTGGAGGAATAGTGGGCAGCCTGGAGGCATAGTGGGCAGCCTGGAGGCATAGTGGGCAGCCTGGTGGCATAGTGGGCAGCCTGGTGGCATAGTAGGCAGCCTGGAGGCATTGTGTGGCAGTGCGGTGGCATAGTGGGCAGCCTGGAGGCATAATGGGCAGCCTGGAGGCATAGTGGGCAGCCTGGAGAAATAGTGGGCAGCCTGGAGGCATAGTGGGCAGCCTGGAGGCATAGTGGGCAGCCTGGTGGCATAGTGGGCAGCCTGGAGGCATAATGGGCAGCCTGGAGGCATAGTGGGCAGCCTGGAGGTATAGTGGGCAGCCTGGAGGTATAGTAGGCAGCCTGAAGGTAAAGTAGGCAGCCTGGTGGCATAGTGTGGCAGTGTGGTGGCATAGTGGGCAGCCTGGAGGCATAGTGGGCAGCCTGGAGGCATAGTGGGCAGCCTGGAGGCATAGTGGGCAGCCTGGTGGCATAGTGGGCAGCCTGGTGGCATAGTAGGCAGCCTGGAGGCATAGTGAGCAGCCTGGAGGCATAGTGTGGCAGTGCGGTGGCATAGTGGGCAGCCTGGAGGCATAGTGGGCAGCCTGGAGGCATAGTGTGGCAGCCTGGTGGCATAATAGGCAGCCTGGAGGCATAGTGTGGCAGTGCGGTGGCATAGTGGGCAGCCTGGAGGCATAGTGGGCAGCCTGGAGGTATAGTAGGCAGCCTGGAGGCATAGTGGGCAGCCTGGTGGCATAGTGGGCAGCCTGGAGGCATAGTGGGCAGCCTGGAGGCATAGTGGGCAGCCTGGAGGCATAGTGAGCAGCCTGGAGGCTTAGTGGGCAGCCTGGAGGCATAGTGGGCAGCCTGGAGGCATAGTGGGCAGCCTGGAGGCATAGTGTCAGCCTGGAGGCATAGTGGGCAGCCTGGAGGCATAGTGGGCAGCCTGGAGGCATAGTGGGCAGCCTGGAGGCATAGTGGGCAGCCTGGAGGTATAGTAGGCAGCCTGGAGGCATAGTGGGCAGCCTGGAGGCATAGTGGGCAGCCTGGTGGCATAGTAGGCAGCCTGGAGGCATAGTGGGCAGCCTGGAGGCATAGTGGGCAGCCTGGAGGCATAGTGGGCAGCCTGGTGGCATAATAGGCAGCCTGGAGGCATAGTGTGGCAGTGCGGTGGCATAGTGGGCAGCCTGGAGGCATAGTGGGCAGCCTGGAGGTATAGTAGGCAGCCTGGAGGCATAGTGGGCAGCCTGGTGGCATAGTGGGCAGCCTGGAGGCATAGTGTGGCAGTGCGGTGGCATAGTGGGCAGCCTGGAGACATAGTGGGCAGCCTGGAGGCATAGTGGGCAGCCTGGAGGTATAGTGGGCAGCCTGGAGGTATAGTGGGCAGCCTGAAGGAATAGTGGGCAGCCTGGAGGAATAGTGGGCAGCCTGGAGACATAGTGGGCAGCCTGAAGGAATAGTGGGCAGCCTGGAGGCATAGTGGGCAGCGCGGTGGCATAGTGGGCAGCCTGGAAGCATAGTGGGCAGTGCGGTGGCATAGTGGGCAGCCTGGAGGCATAGTGGGCAGCCTGGAGGCATAGTGGGCAGCCTGGAGGCATAGTGGGCAGTGCGGTGGCATAGTGGGCAGCCTGGAGGCATAGTGGGCAGTGTGGTGGTATAGTGGGCAGCCTGAAGGCATAGTGGGCAGTGTGGTTGCATAGTGGGCAGTGCGGTGGCATAGTGGGCAGCCTGGAGGCATAGTGGGAAGCCTGGAGGCATAGTGGGCAGCCTGGAGGTATAGTGGGCAGCCTGGAGGCATAGTGGGCAGCCTAGAGGCATAGTGGGCAGTGCGGTGGCATAGTGGGCAGCCTGCAGGCATAGTGGGCAGCCTGGTGGCATAGTGGGCAGCCTGGAGGCATAGTGGGCAGCCTAGAGGCATAGTGGGCAGTGCGGTGGCATAGTAGGCAGCCTGGAGGCATAGTGGACAGCCTGGAGGCATAGTGGGCAGCCTGGAGGCATAGTGGGCAGCCTGGTGGCATAGTAGGCAGCCTGGAGGCATAGTGGGCAGCCTAGAGGCATAGTGGGCAGTGCGGTGGCATAGTAGGCAGCCTGCAGGCATAGTGGGCAGCCTGGTGGCATAGTAGGCAGCCTGGAGGCATAGTGTGGCAGTGCGGTGGCATAGTGGGCAGCCTGGTGGCATAGTAGGCAGCCTGGAGGCATAGTGGGCAGCCTGGAGGCATAATGGGCAGCCTGGAGGTATAGTAGGCAGCCTGGAGGCATAGTGGGCAGCCTGGAGGCATAGTGGGCAGCCTGGAGGCATAGTGTGGCAGTGCGGTGGCATAGTGGGCAGCCTGGAGGCATAGTGGGCAGCCTGGAGGTATAGTGAGCAGCCTGGAGGCATAGTGGGCTGTCTGGAGGCATAGTGGGCAGCCTGGAGGAATAGTAGGCAGCCTGGAGGCATAGTGGGCAGCCTGGAGGCATAGTGGGCAGCCTGGAGGCATAGTGGGCAGCCTGGTGGCATAGTGGGCAGCCTGGTGGCATAGTAGGCAGCCTGGAGGAATAGTGGGCAGCCTGGAGGCATAGTGGGCAGCCTGGAGGCATAGTGGACAGCCTGGAGGTATAGTAGGCAGCCTGGAGGCATAGTGGGCAGCCTGGTGGCATAGTGGGCAGTGCGGTGGCATAGTGAGCAGCCTGGAGGCATAGTGGGCAGCCTGGAGGCATAGTGGGCAGTGCGGTGGCATAGTGGGCAGCCTGGAGGTATAGTGGGCAGCCTGGAGGTATAGTGAGCAGCCTGGAGGCATAGTGGGCAGCCTGGAGGCATAGTGGGCAGCCTGGTGGCATAGTAGGCCACCTGGAGGCATAGTGTGGCAGTGCGGTGGCATAGTGGGCAGCCTGGAGGCATACTGGGCAGCCTGGAGGCATAGTGGGCAGCCTGGTGGCATAGTAGGCCACCTGGAGGCATAGTGTGGCAGTGCGGTGGCATAGTGGGCAGCCTGGAGGCATAGTGGGCAGCCTGGTGGCATAGTAGGCAGCCTGGAGGCATAGTGGGCAGCCTGGAGGCATAGAGGGCAGCCTGGAGGTATAGTGGGCAGCCTGGAGGTATAGTGGGCAGCCTGGAGGCATAGTGGGCAGCCTGGTGGCATAGTAGGCCGCCTGGAGGCATAGTGTAGCAGTGCGGTGGCATAGTGGGCAGCCTGGAGACATAGTGGGCAGCCTGGAGGCATAGTGGGCAGCCTGAAAGTATAGTGGGCAGCCTGGAGGTATAGTGGGCAGCCTGGAGGCATAGTGGGCAGCCTGGTGGCATAGTGGGCAGCCTGGAGGCATAGTGGGCAGCCTGGAGGCATAGTGGACAGCCTGGAGGCATAGTGGGCAGCCTGGAGGCATAGTGAGAAGCCTGGAGGCATAGTGAGCAGCCTGGAGGCATAGTGGGCAGCCTGGAGGCATAGTGGGCAGCCTGGAGGCATAGTGGGCAGCCTGGAGGCATAGTGAGCAGCCTGGAGGCATAGTGGGCAGCCTGGAGGTATAGTAGGCAGCCTGGAGGCATAGTGGGCAGCCTGGTGGCATAGTAGGCAGCCTGGAGGCATAGTGTGGCAGTGCGGTGGCATAGTGGGCAGCCTGGAGGCATAGTGGGCAGCCTGGAGGTATAGTAGGCAGCCTGGAGGCATAGTAGGCAGCCTGGAGGCATAGTGGGCAGCCTGGAGGTATAGTGGGCAGCCTGGAGGTATAGTAGGCAGCCTGGAGGCATAGTAGGCAGCCTGGAGGCATAGTGGGCAGCCTGGAGGTATAGTGGGCAGCCTGGAGGTATAGTAGGCAGCCTGGAGGCATAGTGGGCAGCCTGGAGGCATAGTGGGCAGCCTGGAGGTATAGTAGGCAGCCTGGAGGCATAGTAGGCAGCCTGGAGGCATAGTGGGCAGCCTGGAGGCATAGTGGGCAGTGCGGTGGCAGAGTGGGCAGCCTGGAGGCATAGTGGGCAGCCTGGAGGCATAGTGGACAGCCTGGAGGCATAGTGGGCAGCCTGGAGGCATAGTGGGCAGCCTGGAGGTATAGTAGGCAGCCTGGAGGCATAGTGGGCAGTGCGGTGGCATAGTGGGCAGCCTGGAGGCATAGTGGGAAGCCTGGAGGCATAGTGGGCAGCCTGGTGGCATAGTAGGCCACCTGGAGGCATAGTGTGGCAGTGCGGTGGCATAGTGGGCAGCCTGGAGGCATACTGGGCAGCCTGGAGGCATAGTGGGCAGCCTGGAGGCATAGTGGGCAGCCTGGTGGCATAGAGGGCAGCCTGGTGGCATAGTAGGCAGCCTGGAGGCATAGTGGGCAGTGTGGTGGCATAGTGGGCAGCCTGGAGGCATAGTGGGCAGCCTGGAGGTATAGTAGGCAGCCTGGAGGCATAGTGGGCAGCCTGGAGGCATAGTGTGGCAGTGCGGTGGCATAGTGGGCAGCCTGGAGGCATAGTGGGCAGTGTGGTTGCATAGTGGGCAGTGCGGTGGCATAGTGGGCAGCCTGGAGGCATAGTGGGCAGCCTGGAGGCATAGTGGGCAGCCTGGAGGCATAGTGGGCAGCCTGGAGGCATAGTGGACAGCCTGGAGGTATAGTAGGCAGCCTGGAGGCATAGTGGGCAGCCTGGTGGCATAGTGGGCAGTGCGGTGGCATAGTGGGCAGCCTGCAGGCATAGTGGGCAGTGTGGTGGTATAGTGGGCAGCCTGGAGGCATAGTGTCAGCCTGGAGGCATAGTGGGCAGCCTGGAGGCATAGTGGGCAGCCTGGAGGCATAGTGGGCAGCCTGGAGGCATAGTAGGCAGCCTGGAGGCATAGTGGACAGCCTGGAGGCATAGTGGGCAGCCTGGAGGCATAGTGGGCAGCCTGGAGGCATAGTGGACAGCCTGGAGGTATAGTAGGCAGCCTGGAGGCATAGTGGGCAGCCTGGAGGCATAGTGTGGCAGCCTGGAGGCATAGTGGGCAGCCTGGAGGCATAGTGGGCAGCCTGGAGGTATAGTAGGCAGCCTGGAGGCATACTGGGCAGCCTGGAGGCATAGTGGGCAGCCTGGAGGCATAGTGGGCAGCCTGGAGGTATAGTAGGCAGCCTGAAGGTAAAGTAGGCAGCCTGGTGGCATAGTGGGCAGCCTGGAGGCATAGTGGGCAGCCTGGTGGCATAGTGGGCAGCCTGGTGGCATAGTAGGCAGCCTGGAGGCATAGTGTGGCAGTGCGGTGGCATAGTGGGCAGCCTGGAGGCATAGTGGGCAGCCTGGAGGCATAGTAGGCAGCCTGGAGGTATAGTAGGCAGCCTGGAGGCATAGTGGGCAGCCTGGAGGCATAGTGGGCAGTGCAGTGGCATAGTGGGCAGACTGGAGGAATAGTGGGCAGCCTGGAGGCATAGTGGGCAGCCTGGAGGCATAGTGGGCAGTGCGGTGGCATAGTGGGCAGCCTGGAGGCATGGTGGGCAGCCTGGAGGCATAGTGGGCAGTGCGGTGGCATAGTGGGCAACGTGGAGGCATAGTGGGCAGCCTGGAGGCATAGTGGGCAGCCTGGTGGCATAGTAGGCAGCCTGGAGGCATAGTGGGCAGCCTGGAGGCATAGTGGGCAGCCTGGAGGCATAGTGGGCAGCCTGGTGGCATAGTAGGCCACCTGGAGGCATAGTGGGCAGCCTGGAGGCATAGTGGGCAGCCTGGAGGTATAGTAGGCAGCCTGGAGGCATAGTGGGCAGCCTGGAGGCATAGTGGGCAGCCTGGTGGCATAGTGGGCAGCCTGGTGGCATAGTGGGCAGCCTGGAGGCATAGTGGGCAGCCTGGAGGCATAGTGGGCAGCCTGGAGGCATAGTGGGCAGCCTGGAGGCATAGTGGGCAGCCTGGTGGCATAGTGGGCAGCCTGGTGGCATAGTGGGCAGCCTGGAGGCATAGTGGGCAGCCTGGTGGCATAGTGGGCAGCCTGGTGGCATAGTGGGCAGCCTGGAGGCATAGTGGGCAGCCTGGAGGCATAGTGGGCAGCCTGGTGGCATAGTGGGCAGCCTGGTGGCATAGTGGGCAGCCTGGAGGCATAGTGGGCAGCCTGGTGGCATAGTGGGCAGCCTGGAGGCATAGTGGGCAGCCTGGTGGCATAGTAGGCAGCCTGGAGGCATAGTGGGCAGCCTGGAGGCATAGTGGGCAGCCTGGAGGCATAGTGTGGCAGCCTGGAGGCATAGTGGGCAGCCTGGAGGCATAGTGGGCAGCCTGGAGGTATAGTAGGCAGCCTGGAGGCATACTGGGCAGCCTGGAGGCATAGTGGGCAGCCTGGAGGCATAGTGGGCAGCCTGGAGGTATAGTAGGCAGCCTGAAGGTAAAGTAGGCAGCCTGGTGGCATAGTGGGCAGCCTGGAGGCATAGTGGGCAGCCTGGAGGCATAGTGGGCAGCCTGGTGGCATAGTGGGCAGCCTGGTGGCATAGTAGGCAGCCTGGAGGCATAGTGTGGCAGTGCGGTGGCATAGTGGGCAGCCTGGTGGCATAGTGGGCAGCCTGGAGGCATAGTGGGCAGCCTGGAGGCATAGTGGGCAGCCTGGTGGCATAGTGGGCAGCCTGGTGGCATAGTAGGCAGCCTGGAGGCATAGTGTGGCAGTGCGGTGGCATAGTGGGCAGCCTGGAGACATAGTGGGCAGCCTGGAGGCATAGTGGGCAGCCTGGAGGCATAGTGGGCAGTGCAGTGGCATAGTGGGCAGACTGGAGGAATAGTGGGCAGCCTGGAGGCATAGTGGGCAGCCTGGAGGCATAGTGGGCAGTGCGGTGGCATAGTGGGCAGCCTGGAGGCATGGTGGGCAGCCTGGAGGCATAGTGGGCAGTGCGGTGGCATAGTGGGCAACGTGGAGGCATAGTGGGCAGCCTGGAGGCATAGTGGGCAGCCTGGTGGCATAGTAGGCAGCCTGGAGGCATAGTGGGCAGCCTGGAGGCATAGTGGGCAGCCTGGTGGCATAGTAGGCCACCTGGAGGCATAGTGGGCAGCCTGGAGGCATAGTGGGCAGCCTGGAGGTATAGTAGGCAGCCTGGAGGCATAGTGGGCAGCCTGGTGGCATAGGGGGCAGCCTGGTGGCATAGTGGGCAGCCTGGTGGCATAGTGGGCAGCCTGGAGGCATAGTGGGCAGCCTGGAGGCATAGTGGGCAGCCTGGAGGTATAGTAGGCAGCCTGGAGGCATAGTGGGCAGCCTGGTGGCATAGTAGGCAGCCTGGAGGCATAGTGTGGCAGTGCGGTGGCATAGTGGGCAGCCTGGAGGCATAGTGGGCAGCCTGGAGGTATAGTAGGCAGCCTGGAGGCATAGTGGGCAGCCTGGTGGCATAGTGGGCAGCCTGGAGGCATAGTGTGGCAGTGCGGTGGCATAGTGGGCAACGTGGAGGCATAGTGGGCAGCCTGGAGGCATAGTGGGCAGCCTGGTGGCATAGTAGGCAGCCTGGAGGCATAGTGGGCAGCCTGGAGGCATAGTGGGCAGCCTGGAGGCATAGTGGGAAGCCTGGTGGCATAGTAGGCCACCTGGAGGCATAGTGGGCAGCCTGGAGGCATAGTGGGCAGCCTGGAGGTATAGTAGGCAGCCTGGAGGCATAGTGGGCAGCCTGGTGGCATAGGGGGCAGCCTGGTGGCATAGAGGGCAGCCTGGTGGCATAGTGGGCAGCCTGGAGGCATAGTGGGCAGCCTGGAGGCATAGTGGGCAGCCTGGAGGTATAGTAGGCAGCCTGGAGGCATAGTGGGCAGCCTGGTGGCATAGTAGGCAGCCTGGAGGCATAGTGTGGCAGTGCGGTGGCATAGTGGGCAGCCTGGTGGCATAGTGGGCAGCCTGGTGGCATAGTGGGCAGCCTGGAGGTATAGTGGGCAGCCTGGAGGTATAGTGGGCAGCCTGGAGGCATAGTGGGCAGCCTGGAGGTATAGTAGGCAGCCTGGAGGCATAGTGGGCAGCCTGGTGGCATAGTGGGCAGCCTGGAGGCATAGTGTGGCAGTGCGGTGGCATAGTGGGCAGCCTGGAGGCATAGTGGGCAGCCTGGAGGCATAGTGGGCAGCCTGGAGGCATAGTGGGCAGCCTGGAGGAATAGTGGGCAGCCTGGTGGCATAGTAGGCAGCCTGGAGGCATAGTGGGCAGCACGGTGGCATAGTGGGCAGTGTGGTGGCATAGCGGGCAGTGTGGTGGCATAGTGGGCAGCCTGGAGACATAGTGGGCAGCCTGGAGGCATAGTGGGCAGCCTGGAGGCATAGTGGGCAGCCTGGAGGTATAGTGGGCAGCCTGGAGGTATAGTGGAGGTATAGTGGGCAGCCTGGAGGCATAGTGGGCAGCCTGGTGGCATAGTGGGCAGCCTGGTGGCATAGTAGGCCGCCTGGAGGCATAGTGTGGCAGTGCGGTGGCATAGTGGGCAGCCTGGAGGCATAGTGGGCAGCCTGGAGGCAAAGTGGGCAGCCTGGTGGCATAGTAGGCCGCCTGGAGGCATAGTGTGGCAGTGCGGTGGCATAGTGGGATGCCTGGAGGCATAGTGGGCAGCCTGGAGGCATAGTGGGCAGCCTGGAGGCATAGTGGGCAGCCTGGAGGCATAGAGGGCAGCCTGGAGGTATAGTAGGCAGCCTGGAGGCATAGTGGGCAGCCTGGAGGCATAGTGGGCAGCCTGGAGGCATAGTGGGCAGCCTGGTGGCATAGTAGGCAGCCTGGAGGCATAGTGGGCAGTGCGGTGGCATAGTGGGATGCCTGGAGGCATAGTGGGCAGCCTGGTGGCATAGTAGGCAGCCTGGAGGCATAGTGTGGCAGTGCGGTGGCATAGTGGGCAGCCTGGAGGCATAGTGGGCAGCCTGGTGGCATAGTAGGCAGCCTGGAGGCATAGTGTGGCAGTGCGGTGGCATAGTGGGCAGCCTGGAGGCATAGTGGGCAGCCTGGAGGCATAGTGGGCAGCCTGGTGGCATAGTAGGCCGCCTGGAGGCATAGTGTGGCAGTGCGGTGGCATAGTGGGCAGCCTGGAGGCATAGTGGGCAGCCTGGAGGCATAGTGGGCAGCCTGGTGGCATAGTAGGCCGCCTGGAGGCATAGTGTGGCAGTGCGGTGGCATAGTGGGATGCCTGGAGGCATAGTGGGCAGCCTGGAGGCATAGTGGGCAGCCTGGAGGCATAGTGGGCAGCCTGGAGGCATAGAGGGCAGCCTGGAGGTATAGTAGGCAGCCTGGAGGCATAGTGGGCAGCCTGGAGGCATAGTGGGCAGCCTGGAGGCATAGTGGGCAGCCTGGTGGCATAGTAGGCAGCCTGGAGGCATAGTGTGGCAGTGCGGTGGCATAGTGGGCAGCCTGGTGGCATAGTGGGCAGCCTGGTGGCATAGTGGGATGCCTGGAGGCATAGTGGGCAGCCTGGTGGCATAGTGGGCAGTGCGGTGGCATAGTGGGATGCCTGGTGGCATAGTAGGCAGCCTGGAGGCATAGTGTGGCAGTGCGGTGGCATAGTGGGCAGCCTGGAGGCATAGTGGGCAGCCTGGAGGCATAGTGGGCAGCCTGGAGGTATAGTGGGCAGCCTGGAGGCATAGTGGGCAGTGCGGTGGCATAGTAGGCAGCCTGGAGGCATAGTGGGCAGCCTGGAGGCATAGTGGGCAGTGCGGTGGCATAGTGGGATGCCTGGAGGCATAGTGGGCAGCCTGGAGGCATAGTGGGCAGCCTGGAGGTATAGTGGGCAGCCTGGAGGCATAGTGGGCAGTGCGGTGGCATAGTAGGCAGCCTGGAGGCATAGTGGGCAGCCTGGAGGCATAGTGGGCAGTGCGGTGGCATAGTGGGATGCCTGGAGGCATAGTGGGCAGCCTGGAGGCATAGTGGGCAGCCTGGAGGTATAGTGGGCTGCCTGGAGGCATAGTGGGCAGTGCGGTGGCATAGTAGGCAGCCTGGAGGCATAGTGGGATGCCTGGAGGCATAGTGGGCAGTGCGGTGGCATAGTGGGCAGCCTGGAGGCATAGTGGGATGCCTGGATGCATAGTGGGCAGCCTGGTGGCATAGTAGGCAGCCTGGAGGCATAGTGGGCAGTGCGGTGGCATAGTGGGCAGCCTGGAGGCATAGTGGGATGCCTGGAGGCATAGTGGGCAGCCTGGTGGCATAGTGGGCAGCCTGGAGGCATAGTGGGCAGTGCGGTGGCATAGTGGGCAGCCTGGAGGTATAGTAGGCAGCCTGGAGGCATAGTGGGCAGCCTGGAGGCATAGAGGGCAGCCTGGAGGCATAGTGGGCAGCCTGGAGGCATAGTGGGCAGCCTGGAGGTATAGTAGGCAGCCTGAAAGCATAGTGGGCAGTGCGGTGGCATAGTGGGATGCCTGGAGGCATAGTAGGCAGCCTGGAGGCATAGTGGGCAGCCTGGTGGCATAGTGGGCAGCCTGGTGGCATAGTAGGCAGCCTGGAGGCATAGTGTGGCAGTGCGGTGGCATAGTGGGCAGCCTGGAGGCATAGTGTGGCAGTGCGGTGGCATAGTGGGCAGCCTGGAGGCATAGTGTGGCAGTGCGGTGGCATAGTGGGCAGCCTGGAGGCATAGTGGGCAGCCTGGTGGCATAGTAGGCCGCCTGGAGGCATAGTGTGGCAGTGCGGTGGCATAGTGGGCAGCCTGGAGGCATAGTGGGCAGTGCGGTGGCATAGTGGGCAGCCTGGAGGCATAGTGGGCAGCCTGGAGGCATAGTGGGCAGCCTGGAGGCATAGTGGGCAGTGCGGTGGCATAGTGGGCAGTGCGGTGGCATAGTGGGATGCCTGGAGGCATAGTGGGCAGCCTGGAGGTATAGTGGGCAGCCTGGAGGTATAGTGGGCAGCCTGGAGGCATAGTGGGCAGCCTGGAGGCATAGTGGGCAGCCTGGAGGCATAGTAGGCAGCCTGGAGGCATAGTGGGCAGTGCGGTGGCATAGTGGGATGCCTGGAGGCATAGTGGGCAGCCTGGAGGCATAGTGTGGCAGTGCGGTGGCATAGTGTGGCTAGCACTCCTGCACTGCAGCGCTTGGTGCCTATTTAAAATCCCAGCCAGGGCACAATCTGCACAGAGTTTGTATGTTCTCCCCACATCTGTGTGTTTCCTCCGAGCACTCAGATTTCCTCCCACATCCCAAAAAAACATATAGATGAATGATTTGGCTTCCCCTAAATTGGCCCTAGACTACGATACATACACTACATGATACATACATACATAGACATATGGCTATGCTAGGATTAGATTGTGAGCCCCTCTGAGGGACAGTTAGTGACAATATACTGTGTACAGCGCTGCAGAAGATGGAGGTGCTATATAAATTAAATACTAAATAAAAATAATAATAATAATAATAATAAAGAGAAGAAGATTATGCCAGTAGACTATATTCTAGGTAAAATTAGGACTCTGGAAATGCTACAAAAACAAAGTATCCCTCAAGATATTGCAAAAGAACTATTTACTTTACCACTTTACCCCCCCAGTGCTAAATTTCTCCGTCCCTCTGCGCACTGCTTCACCCCCAGGGACGGAGAAAGGCGCACTTGTTTGTTTACTGGCTGGGAGTGGGCGGGGACCTCGCGCGCACACTCCAGCCAGCCAGCACAGCAGGTGACTAATTGGATGTTAGGAACAAGCGTTCCTAAATCCAATTAGACGCGCCGATTGCGGACACTATGGAGACTGCTTCAAACAGAAGCAGTCTCCATTGATAACAAATAAATGTAAACAAACGTGTAGCGCGCGATCGCGCGCCCCCGTGACCCGCGCGCGCGCGCACACACCCCCGCTCTGCAGTGCAATGATTGGTTATGGGGACCCCAGTCCCCAGTAACCAATCATTTCACAGAAAAAAATCAATGGAAGCAGCGCT
This sequence comes from Hyperolius riggenbachi, assembly GCF_040937935.1. Lineage (NCBI taxonomy): Eukaryota > Metazoa > Chordata > Amphibia > Anura > Hyperoliidae > Hyperolius > Hyperolius riggenbachi. The sequence goes on along the minus strand of NC_090649.1, from coordinate 7,001,424 downwards.
GCAAGGTACAAATTGCGCTGGTGCTTCAGGGGTAAAACCCCTCCGTTGTGAAGTGGTTAAAGTGGTATAAAACCCTGATATAATATTCAATAAAGACATGTTTCCTACTTTTTATATGCCATACGGTTATCATATTTGCTTTTGTGCATACGTATTATTATTCATTTAGAAATTACAAGTTCCCAAAGTACAATTTTTTTGCTCTGAGAGCTGCCTTTGCATTTTATTTATAACTGGTTTATTCATCTTGTAATGCATGCAGAAATGTTTTCTGAGTGTCTGACTGTGTTCAGGAGAGTCTGCACAGTCAGAGAAGTGTTTACTTAATTGTATCAAGTGAGGAATGTAAACACAAGATAACATTATGTCCAGTTCGGATGTGTCCAGCTTTCCCTGCAGGGAGCTTGTAATGTGGGGCATACACGGGTCAACCTTCTCTTATCAATCGAGCTGCTGATGGCTTAATTGATAATTTCCGACAGGTCTGATCACCGCGCAGATCGATTCCCCGCTCGATACCCGTGGGTGGACAATAGCGGGGAATCGAGCGGAAGATAAGGAAGCGACTGCGGGGACAAGCGGGAATCGATCCGGGCGGCCATGGGGACAAGCGGGGATGCGGCGGGAGTTGATCCGGGGGCTAATTGAACCGCTGGATCGCTCGTTGTATGCCCAGCATTAGTCCTGTGTTTAACTAGTTGAATGCTGTTCTAGTAAAAAAAACAAAACATTGTGTTAGTATATTATATGCTGTAAATAATCTTTTAGAGCAAAGGAGAAATTCTGGGTTTCATTCCACTTTAAGTCAGGAACTAAGGAATATTCTAACTAGCAAATATGATTACTTAGCTCAGAAAGCAAAAATTAATTTTTATTCCTCGCATAATAAAGCAGGTAAATTAATAGCTAATCTTATAAAGAATAAACAGGCTAAAGGTGGCCATACATTAGAACGATTATGGGCAGATTCGACCAAGAGAAAAATGTATCTCTAATTGAATCTGCCCATACACTACAGGCCGATTCCCGTCCATTTCCAGCATGAAATCATCAGGGAATCGGCTGAGCTGCCGCGTCCGCCCCACCGCTGCCCCCAGAATGTATAAATGTATGTACTGTAGTGTAGTGCATTTATACATTACCTGTCAGGTGACACCCTTCGCGCAGTGACTGTCCATCTCGCCGGGTAACAGCCGCATAGACGCTAGTGGCACATAGCACCTGAAGTCAGACATAGTGCCACCGGCACGTATGCGTAACCCAGCAAGATGGACGGAAATCGCGTGGAGGCTGACACCAAACAGGTAATGTATAAATGCACACACTACATACATTTATACATTGCGGCAGCAGCGGCGGGGGTTTTCGTTGTCGCTCGTTCGTAATTCTGCCGCCGTACCGCCGCGTACCCAACCAACCAACTTCAGCCCGACATCTTCCAGCATGCGCGATCGACAGTGCGTCCAATTTATGTCCCGAAACTAGTCGCTTTGTCGGTCGGGCATGCACTTGGCAGCACCAATTTTCATCCAATTCGATTATAATAATCGAATTGGATGGTCGATTGGTTAGTTGGTCGGCAAATGTATGGGCCCCTTTAGCAACATTTGTACACCGCAAGACGCCTATTCCCTATATAGTCCACCCATTTACTAAAGAGGAACTATTAAATACGAACTCAATGGCAGATGCCTTCAGTGACTTCTATGAGAGCCTATATAATTTAATGACTAGCAGACCGCGTGTCATTTTAAAACTTCTTACTGGTCCCTCTTAATGGACCAACAGACGTTTTAAAATGTCCTCCGCCGCCGCCACTTCTGTTCACGGTGGGATGCTTAGATCCAAAGCTAAAGCATAGATCCGAAGTTGAGGAAGTGATTACATTTTCTTGTTTATGTTTCCTTATCAGCCACTATTAGTAAACATTCCTTGGCGGTGCTTCAGCTCCACATAAGCAGACAGAGTGAAACAAGACAATTTATCACTATAAGTTTTTCATGTATAATTACAGCAGTTATGAATACATTGCAATGACCACTTTCAGAGCAGATAAACTGTACCTTGGGAACTTGTAATTTGCAAATGGACAATATTACTTGTGCACAAAAGCAAATATGATAACTGTATGAGTAATACACATAGAAACACATTCTTGGTTAATTGCTCCTGCCTGATGAAGAGAAAGGAGAAGATAAGATCTGTGTGTGATGTATGGAAGATCTCTGATGGCCTCTTTCTGTCCTCTTTCCACAGCCAAGCCTGGATGCTGCCCAACTGGGAGACTGTCATGCCCGAGGCAACCTGTGGGTGGCTTTAAAGATCTATGCCAGAATGATTTTAATTGCACCGGAGATATGAAGTGCTGCAATCGGTGTGGTAAAAGGTGCACAGCACCAGATACCACAGGTAAGAAACCACCATTCTCATTCTGGGAACTTTTAAGGAGTGATGGGCCTTAATTTGGCATATTCAAAATTTCACATTGAAATTTGCATTTTCGCATCGTAATCGTAATGCGAAATTTCAGGGAAAATCGTAATTGCTTTCATATGTAACAGTAGTATTTCATAATTTTGCATAATTTTCCGCATATTTTTTGCCCAATTTTGCGCCGACTTTGGTGGTTATTAGCACAGCCCCCATACAAGCTAATGCTACCAGAATTACTACATATGTTAAGGAGAATATTGAGTACAAGTAAAAAAAATAAATTTCAAAAAGACATTGTAGTTTTTGAGAAAATCGATTTTAAAAATGCAAAGAAAAAGAGTTTTTATAAGTTTAAAAACCATTTTTCTTTGAATTTTTTTAAATCGGTTTTCTCAAAAACTATGGTCTTTGTGGAAAATTATTTTTTTTATTTGGTGTCAGCAGCATGTATGGGGGCGTAGCTATTAACCTACAAAATTATGCAAAATTACGTGAATTTTTATGCGACATTAAGAATGCCTACGAATCAATTTAGTTTGCAAATCGTAATTACGTATAGGCGTAATTGCGAAAATGTACGCAAAATTTAGCAAAATCGTAATTTTGCTAATTACGATCATCACTGCTGTTAAGTAAAGAAGTAGGTGCATAGATTGGTCTTGGGAAGCCAAATACATTCAGCAAGTGTCTTATGGAAGCTGCTAGTCTAACTAAACTTTTCTTCAAGTGTTATCACAAAAACTCCCTAGAGGAGCATCTAAAGATGCCTTTACTTTAGTGACAAGTAAAGGTTCCAGCTTCCAGGACTCAGCTTAATCTCTACCGGATCCACGCACCTTCATTGCAAGGTCTTCTTTAGCAAATGCTTCCAAAAAATGTGAATGAAAGAAGCAATGCGCCATCCACTTGTAATTGTGCTCTTGTTTATTGATCGAATGATAATAGACATATCAATGTGACGTTTCCGGCTTTACCAAGCCTGTCAGCACCCAAAATAACACATCACTTAGCTCACCTATGTATGCATGAGGCCAATCATCATCTGAGCCAACCAGGGTCCTCTAATGTTATTCAACATTGCTTCTTTTAAAGAGACTCTGAAGCCTCCAGAAAACTCAGTATTTATTTTACAGTGTTAGGCAATAGGCATGCATCCCTGTGGCTGAAATCTCAATGAATCCCCCAAAACCACAGGGCAAAATCCACGACTTTTCTGGTTGTGGATTTTTCTGCCCAGGGGAGGTAATGCGTTGGGCTGTAGCTCTGCCTCCATGTGCGTCAATCAGCGCCGATCGCCGCCTCTCCCCGCCCCTCTCAGTGAAAGAAGACTGAGAGGGGCTGGAAGAGGCGGAGATCCACGGAGATTGATGGAGCAGAGGCAGAGCTACTGCACTAAGTTCTGCCTCTATGCGGAAGCGATCCTCAAATCTTCCCCAGGGGAGGCAAAGCTTTGGGCCGTAGCTCTGCCTCCATGTGCATCAATCTGAGCTAATCACCGCCTCTCCCCGCCCCTCTCAGTGAAAGAAGACTGAGAGGGGCTGGAAGAGGCGGAGATCCACGGAGATTGATGGAGCAGAGGCAGAGCTACTGCGCTAAGTTCTGCCTCTATGCGGAAGCGATCCCCGAATCTTCCCCAGGGGAGACAAAGCTTTGGGCAGTAGCTCTGCCTCCATGTGCATCAATCTGAGCTAATCACCGCCTCTCCCCGCCTCTCTCAGTGAAAGAAGACTGAGAGGGGCAGGAAGAGGCGGAGATCCACGCAGATTGACGGAGGAGAGGCAGAGCTACTGCGCTAAGTTCTGCCTCTATGCGGAAGCGATCCTCAAATCTTCCCCAGGGGAGGCAAAGCTTTGGGCTGTAGCTCTGTGTCCATGTGCATCAATCTGCGCTGATCGCCACCTCTCCCCGCCCCTCTCAGTGAAAGAAGACTGAGAGGGGCTGGAAGAGGCGGAGATCCACGGAGATTGATGGAGCAGAGGCAGAGCTACTGCGCTAAGTTCTGCCTCTATGCGTAAGCGATCCCCGAATCTTCCCCAGGGGAGGTAATGCTTTGGGCCGTAGCTCTGCCTCCATGTGCATCAATCTGCGCTAATCGCCGCCTCTCCCCCGCCCCTCTCAGTGGAAGAAGACTGAGAGGAGTGGGGAGAGGTGGAGATCCACGGAGATTGACGGAGGAGAGGCAGAGCTACTGCACTAAGCTCTGCCTCTATGCGGAAGCGATCCCCGAATCTTCCCCAGGGGAGGCAAAGCTTTGGGCAGTAGCTCTGCCTCCATGTGCATCAATCTGCGCTAATCGCCGCCTCTCCCCCGCCCCTCTCAGTGGAAGAAGACTGAGAGGAGTGGGGAGAGGTGGAGATCCACGGAGATTGACGGAGGAGAGGCAGAGCTACTGCACTAAGCTCTGCCTCTATGCGGAAGCGATCCCCGAATCTTCCCCAGGGGATTCGGGGGGATAACCTGATATTTCAGCCACGGGGATGCAGCGTTTCAGAGGCGGCATTCATGCCTAACAACACTGTAAAATAAAAGCTGCATTTTCTGAAGACTTCAGAGTCTCAGTATTGTGGTCCCAAAGGTGTTATGGGACTAGCATGGGCACACCCCTTCTCTGCTGGACTGTTGTGAGCATTCCCCACCTTGGACACTCCACACAATGTGATGTAACAGACACACCATGGCATGTTTCCACATGGGGACATTTCCATCTTGCTCTGTGATGTCAGCACTTTGTGTGGCATCTTGGAGGATCCCCAGTTCTCTGTCTCTCCACAGAGTCATATTACTTAGTGATCTCATGTCTCAAGTCATAGACAAAAATGTTGACTGAAGTGTCTGATAAGTCTACAGGCACAGTAGAATTTGGGAATAGGAGGTTTTAGTAGCTGGTCCAGCCACTCAGCAGCTGTGTTAATTGTTCAGTAGAGATGGCCCGAACTGTTCACTGGCAGACAGTATTCTGCAAACTTCCGCTGTTCGCACTCGCAGTGAACAGCAAAAAATGTGGTGTGTTCGACCTCCCCCCTATAAACCTTGACCACTTACCACACAGTCAGCAGACACGTGGCAGCCAATCAGCTAGCACCCCCTCCTGGACCCCCCACCCCCTATTAAAATGCAGTTGCGGTGGCCATATTGGATTCATTCTCTGCTGGCTGCTGACTGTTAGTGAGAGCAGGGACAGACTTGCTGCAGATAGGTAGGGAAAGCATTAGCTAGGCCTGTAGGAGAACAGAGGCGCCAAGAGGATAAAAGGAAGCTAAATGAGCTTAAAAACCAAATTCTTGGTAAATAGAGGAGGTAGTGGTGGACTTACCTCCTCCAAGTAGACACACAAGGACTGTAGTAAAGACAGTCAATATATTTTATTTATGCAAAAAAAGTGGGATCAGCGCATCACCAGGCCGCCTCTGAATGGCCTCTGCTCAGAGATGCGCTGAGCCCCCCCAGAAACTGCAAACGCACCTTGAACCCAAACAGAGGCTCTGCATATACACCAAAGGAAAACTATTAAGTGGGAGCAGCTGACCAGAAATAAATCAATCAAACATAGCAAAGAAATGAACAGCGCTACTTAAAAACAGATGAGTGCTTACCTGCAAAAAAGTGCACACCCCACTCATGGGATTCAAATACACAATGAGCATACACATGACCTGTCTACCACTCCTCCAAGTGGTAGACAGGTCATGTGTATGCTCATTGTGTATTTGAATCCCATGAGTGGGGTGTGCACTTTTTTGCAGGTAAGCACTCATCTGTTTTTAAGTAGCGCTGTTCATTTCTTTGCTATGTTTGATTGATTTATTTCTGGTCAGCTGCTCCCACTTAATAGTTTTCCTTTGGTGTATATGCAGAGCCTCTGTTTGGGTTCAAGGTGCGTTTGCAGTTTCTGGGGGGGCTCAGCGCATCTCTGAGCAGAGGCCATTCAGAGGCGGCCTGGTGATGCGCTGATCCCACTTTTTTTGCGCAATTCTCAATTTTACTGGTAGCGCGCCCAGGCTATGCATATGCATAGGTAGAATTTAGTTAGTGTTAGGTCCCCTCCCATGGAGGAAAGACTTCTTCGACAGTGGGAGGGACAAGTACCTAACAAATTGCAAATTGTTAGTGAAACTAACATCCTCCAAGTGGTAGACAGGTCATGTGTATGCTCATTGTGTATTTGAATCCCATGAGTGGGGTGTGCACTTTTTTGCAGGTAAGCACTCATCTGTTTTTAAGTAGCGCTGTTCATTTCTTTGCTATATTTTATTTATGAACTCCAAATATGCAACGCGTTTCGCAGGTTTGATCCCGCCTCATCGGGCAATAACAACGGAGCAATAGCATATGTGGTCAGTAGAAGAGCCAGGCACCTCTGACTGAATGTTTGATAACGCAAGAGCAGCACAACATCGCACTGCGCTGCCATTGCGTCTTATCAGAGGCCCAGAGCTGCAGTTGCTCTGGGCAGCCTGTGTAGCCTCTTCCATTATCCAGCTCTCAGCCTTGTTGTGCTGGCTGGTCAGACAGTATGCCCCCCCCCAGCATTACACAGAGTTGCAGTAATGCGGTATTTAAGCAGAAATCCAATTTCCGTTTCCGAGTTCCAATCAGAAATGCTGATTCAGATTGGAAATGCAGAAATTGAGTTTTTGCAGGAACCAAATGAGAGTCTCTTATGGTGATAATCCTGAGGCTTCACAAGTCATCAATAAACACTCAGCTGGAGATCATGTCGCACAACAATGAAGCAAGCATACAATTTAAGGTCCGTTTGTTTCATTGACTTCTGATTATCCAAGAAAAGTACTCAGGACGGGTTCAGGAGGGAAGACAAACCTTAAAGGCTCGCTGTGACTTGTACCAGTAGCTGTGCTCCTGTCCTTCACACTGATTCCCAATTATTATTATTATTCATTTATAAAGTGCCAAATTACTCTGTGGCATTGTACAAAGCAGTACTGGTCGTAATGGAAAAATCTACGCTTACGGATCATTACGCGTAATTTTACGCTATTACGCATTACGCAATTACGGTTATGGCGTAGGTAATTATCTACGGTACATCACTGTAATTACGCGTTAACTTACGCAGTTACGCTTAAGAATACCGTAATGTAGGCGCTTACACTACGATGTTACGCGTAGTGCCGTAATACCCATTAATGCGTACTTTTTGACGCATACGGACGATGTGTACGCAATAGCCGTCAATGTGACAGTTATTGCGTACATATCATTCGTATGCGTCAAAACGTACGCTTATATACTGAAGGGCGGGAGAAGATACTATTGGTTGCTTAGGATGTTGACTGATTGGCTACTCTTAGAAAAGGGGAGTTTTTACGTTAGTAATTACGCGTAAAATTACGCGTAAGTGTTCGAAAAATTACGCATGCCTAGCAATTACGGTAGACAGTGTAATTACGATACCACTTTCCTGCTTACGCGTAAATAATTACGTGTAAGACCGTAAGTTAAATTTACATTGAATTACGATGCGTAATTACGCTCATGCATAATTTCAGCCCAGCACTGGTACAAAGTCAAATACAAACACGGGCTGCATAAATTACAGACAAAGGTGTTACTTTGAAACTGCATTGTATTTTGTAACAGAGTTTATAAATGTTTCCGGACCGAAGCAGTACGAATGTACATCCTGCAGGTGGTGCTGCGGCTCTGACAGGACAACGATCTTACTGCTTCGGAAACCACACAAACCTGCCGCTATAATGATCGCGTTGCTTTCTCCCGCCGCAGTTCACTCGCCTGCTGTCTATATGACGGAAGAGCTGTGTGAGCCGGTCAGGAGCTGATTTCATTGGCTTCTGACCGCATTACCACTGCAAGCCAATCCCATTGGCTTACATTGACAGACAGGGTTAGGAGCTAATTAAAGAGGCTCCTGACCGGCACACAGAGCTGTTCCATCATAGCGATGGCAGAAAGAGGAGCCTGCGGCAGCGGGAGAGTGTTGGGTATGTGCAGAGATTGCGGCGGTTTTTGGTACCAGCAGTGCCTGGTTCTTAAAGAGAGTCTGAAGCGAGAATAAATCTCGCTTCAGACCTCATAAATAGCAGGGGCACGTGTGCCCCTGCTAAAACGCCGCTATAGCGCGGCTTAACGGGGGTCCCTTCACCCCTAAATCCCCCTCGGTGCAGCGGGGGAGCGCTTCCTGGTTGGGGCAGGGCTAACCGCCGCAGCCCTGCCCCACGCGCGTCTGTCAGCGCGTATCTCCGCCTCTCCCCCGCCCCTCTCAGTCTTCCTTCACTGAGAGGGGCGGGGGAGAGGCGGCGATGCGCCGCTGACAGACGCGACTGGAGGCAGGGCTGCAGCCGTTAGCCCTGCCTCCAGGAAGCAATAAATCTGCGACCTTTCTACGACACTCTTTTGCGGGGGGTGGGTTGGGGGTGAAGGGACCCCCGTTTAGCCGCGGGATAGCGGCGTTTTAGCAGGGGCACACGTGCCCCTGCTATTTATGAGCTCTGAAGCGAGATTTATTCTCGCTTCAGAGTCTCTTTAAGGGGCCAGAGACTGCTAGTAAGCAAGTGGTTAAAGGCACTGATCCCTGGAAGCTGGTAGGATTATACTGGCTTCCAGCGTATCTCTAGGTACCCCCAAAGGAAACAAAACACTTATTAAATAATGTCTGTGCAGTACAAGCACCTGAACCGGCTGCATTACTCCTCTGATATAGTGACTAGTGATGGTCATGTCTAGGAGAAGTCATGGAGAAGCATGTGATCAGTCTGGTCAGGTGATAGATATGTAAGTCTCTGATTAGTGATGGTCGTGTCTAGGAGAAGTCATGGAGAAGCATGTGATCAGTGTGGTCAGGTGATAGATATGTAAGTCTCTGATTAGTGATGGTCATGTCTAGGAGAAGTCATGGAGAAGCATGTGATCAGTGTGGTCAGATGATAGATATGTAAGTCTCTGATTAGTGATGGTCATGTCTAGGAGAAGTCATGGAGAAGCATGTGATCAGTGTGGTCAGATGATAGATATGTAAGTCTCTGGTTAGTGATGGTGTGTCTAGGAGAAGTCATGGAGAAGCATGTGATCAGTGTGGTCAGGTGATAGATATGTAAGTCTCTGATTAGTGATGGTTGTGTCTAGGAGAAGTCATGGAGAAGCATGTGATCAGTGTGGTCAGATGATAGATATGTAAGTCTCTGATTAGTGATGGTCATGTCTAGGAGAAGTCATGGAGAAGCATGTGATCAGTGTGGTCAGATGATAGATATGTAAGTCTCTGGTTAGTGATGGTGTGTCTAGGAGAAGTCATGGAGAAGCATGTGATCAGTGTGGTCAGGTGATAGATATGTAAGTCTCTGATTAGTGATGGTTGTGTCTAGGAGAAGTCATGGAGAAGCATGTGATCAGTGTGGTCAGGTGATAGATATGTAAGTCTCTGATTAGTGATGGTCATGTCTAGGAGAAGTCCTGGAGAAGCATGTGACCAGTGTGGTCAGGTGATAGATATGTAAGTCTCTGATTAGTGATGGTCATGTCTAGGAGAAGTCATGGAGAAGCACGTGATCAGTGTGGTCAGGTGATAGATATGTAAGTCACTGATTAGTGATGGGCGTGTCTAGGAGAAGTCATGGAGAAGCATGTGATCAGTGTGGTCAGGTGATAGATATGTAAATCTCTGGTTAGTGATGGTCATGTCTAGGAGAAGTCATGGAGAAGCATGTGATCAGTCTGGTCAGGTGATAGATATGTAAGTCTCTGATTAGTGATGGTTGTGTCTAGGAGAAGTCATGGAGAAGCATGTGATCAGTGTGGTCAGGTGATAGATATGTAAGTCTCTGATTAGTGATGGGCGTGTCTAGGAGAAGTCATGGAGAAGCACGTGATCAGTGTGGTCAAGTGATAGATATGTAAGTCTCTGATTAGTGATGGTCGTGTCTAGGAGAAGTCACAGAGAAGCATGTGATCAGTGTGGTCAGGTGATAGATATAAGTCTCTTATTAGTGATGGTCATGTCTAGGACAAGTCACGGAGAAGCATGTGATCAGTCTGGTCAGGTGATGGATATGTAAGTCTCTGATTAGTGATAGCCATGTCTAGGAGAAGTCACGGAGAAGCATGTGATCAGTCTGGTCAGGTGATAGATATGTAAGTCTCTGATTAGTGATGGGCGTGTCTAGGAGAAGTCACGGAAAAGCATGTGATCAGTCTTGTCAGGTGATAGATATGTAAGTCTCTGATTAGTGATGGTCGTGTCTAGGAGAAGTCATGGAGAAGCATGTGATCAGTGTGGTCAGGTGATAGATATGAAAGTCTCTGATTAGTGATGGTCGTGTCTAGGAGACGTCATGGAGAAGCATGTGATCAATCTGGTCAGGTGATAGATATGTAAGTCTCTGATTAGTGATGGTCGTGTCTAGGAGAAGACATGGAGAAGCATGTGATCAGTGTGGTCAGGTGATAGATATGTAAGTCTCTGATTAGTGATGGTCGTGTCTAGGAGAAGTCATGGAGAAGCATGTGATCAGTCTGGTCAGGTGATAGATATGAAAGTCTCTGATTAGTGATGGTCGTGTCTAGGAGAAGTCATGGAGAAGCATGTGATCAGTCTGGTCAGGTGATAGATATGTAAGTCTCTGATTAGTGATGGTCGTGTCTAGGAGAAGTCATGGAGAAGCATGCGATCAGTCTGGTCAGGTGATAGATATGTAAGTCTCTGATTAGTGATGGTCGTGTCTAGGAGAAGTCATGTAGAAGCATGCGATCAGTGTGGTCAGGTGATAGATATGTAAGTCTCTGATTAGTGATGGTCATGTCTAGGAGAAGTCATGGAGAAGCATGTGAACAGTATGGTCAGGTGATAGATATGTAAATCTCTGGTTAGTGATGGTGTGTCTAGGAGGAGTCATGGAGAGGCATGTGATCAGTGTGGTCAGGTGATAGATATGTAAGTCTCTGATTAGTGATGGTCGTGTCTAGGAGAAGTCATGGAGAAGCATGTGATCAGTGTGGTCAGGTGATAGATATGTAAGTCTCCGATTAGTGATGGTGTGTCTAGGAGAAGTCATGGAGAAGCATGTGATTAGTGTGATCAGGTGATAGATATGTAAGTCTCTGATTAGTGATGGTCGTGTCTAGGAGAAGTCATGGAGAAGCATGTGATCAGTCTGGTCAAGTGATAGATATGTAAGTCTCTGATTAGTGATAGTCATGTCTAGGAGAAGTCATGGAGAAGCATGTGATCAGTGTGGTCAGGTGATAGATATGTATCTGATTAGTGATGGTTGTGTCTAGGAGAAGTCATGGAGAACCATGTGATCAGTCTGGTCAGGTGATAAATATGTAAATCTCTGATTAGTGATGGTCATGTCTAGGAGAAGTCATGGAGAAGCATGTGATCAGTGTGGTCAGGTGATAGATATGTAAGTCTCTGATTAGTGATGGTTGTGTCTAGGAGAAGTCATGGAGAAGCATGTGATCAGTCTGGTCAGGTGATAGATATGTAAGTCTCTGATTAGTGATGGTTGTGTCTAGGAGAAGTCATGGAGAAGCATGCGATCAGTCTGGTCAGGTGATAGATATGTAAGTCTCTGATTAGTGATGGTCGTGTCTAGGAGAAGTCATGTAGAAGCATGTGATCAGTGTGGTCAGGTGATAGATATGTAAGTCTCTGATTAGTGATGGTCATGTCTAGGAGAAGTCATGGAGAAGCATGTGAACAGTATGGTCAGGTGATAGATATGTAAATCTCTGGTTAGTGATGGTGTGTCTAGGAGGAGTCATGGAGAAGCATGTGATCAGTGTGGTCAGGTGATAGATATGTAAGTCTCTGATTAGTGATGGTCGTGTCTAGGAGAAGTCATGGAGAAGCATGTGATCAGTGTGGTCAGGTGATAGATATGTAAGTCTCCGATTAGTGATGGTGTGTCTAGGAGAAGTTATGGAGAAGCATGTGATTAGTGTGATCAGGTGATAGATATGTAAGTCTCTGATTAGTGATGGTCGTGTCTAGGAGAAGTCATGGAGAAGCATGTGATCAGTCTGGTCAAGTGATAGATATGTAAGTCTCTGATTAGTGATAGCCATGTCTAGGAGAAGTCATGGAGAAGCATGTGATCAGTGTGGTCAGGTGATAGATATGTATCTGATTAGTGATGGTTGTGTCTAGGAGAAGTCATGGAGAACCATGTGATCAGTCTGGTCAGGTGATAAATATGTAAGTCTCTGATTAGTGATGGTCATGTCTAGGAGAAGTCATGGAGAAGCATGTGATCAGTGTGGTCAGGTGATAGATATGTAAGTCTCTGATTAGTGATGGTTGTGTCTAGGAGAAGTCATGGAGAAGCATGTGATCAGTCTGGTCAGGTGATAGATATGTAAGTCTCTGATTAGTGATGGTTGTGTCTAGGAGAAGTCATGGAGAAGCATGTGATCAGTGTGGTCAGGTGATAGATATGTATCTGATTAGTGATGTTATGTCTAGGAGAAGTCATGGAGAAGCATGTGATCAGTGTGGTCAGGTGACAGCTATGTAAGTTTGATTAGTGATGGTTGTGTCTTGGAGAAGTCTTGAAGAAGCATGTGATCAATGTGGTCAAGTGATAGATATGTAAGTCTCTGATTAGTGATGGTTACTCTAGGAGAATTCATGGAGAAGCATGTGATCGGTCTGGTCAGGTGATAGATATGTAAGTCTCTGATTAGTGATGGTTGTGTCTAGGAGAAGTCATGGAGAAGCATGTGATCAGCCTGGTCAGGTGATAGATATGTAAGTCTCTGATTAGTGATGGTTGTGTCTAGGAGAAGTCCTGGAGAAGCATGTGACCAGTGTGGTCAGGTGATAGATATGTAAGTCTCTGATTAGTGATGGGCGTGTCTAGGAGAAGTCATGGAGAAGCATGTGATCAGTGTGGTCAGGTGATAGATATGTAAGTCTCTGATTAGTGATGGTCATGTCTAGGAGAAGTCATGGAGAAGCATGTGATCAGTGTGGTCAGGTGATAGATATGTAAGTCTCTGATTAGTGATGGTTGTGTCTAGGAGAAGTCATGGAGAAGCATGTGATCAGTGTGGTCAGGTGATAGATATGTAAGTCTCTGATTAGTGATGGTTGTGTCTAGGGGAAGTCATGGAGAGGCATGTGATCAGTGTGGTCAGGTGATGGATATGTAAGTCTCTGATTAGTGATGGGCGTGTCTAGGAGAAGTCATGGAGAAGCATGTGATCAGTGTGGTCAGGTGATAGATATGTAAGTCTCTGATTAGTGATGGTTACTCTAGGAGAAGTCATGGAGAAGCATGTGACCAGTCTGGTCAGGTGATAGATATGTAAGTCTCTGATTTGCTAGTTATGATCATGTGCTTAAGTAGGTTGTTGAAAATCTATCTGCTCATCAAACAATTCACTTGCTTCTCTATGACTTCTCCTAGACATAACCATCACTGGCTGTGACAACGTTAGTCTTTGACAAGGTCATTGGTTAGGAGCTCTGCACACATCTTGGTGAAAGCTTCCTTGCATTGGTGTCAGCTGTGAGTGTGAGGGGAGTGATGAGGTATATGCAGAGCCAGCATCCCGGGGGGCTTGTCATATTCTTCTTTCCCCTATAATATAGTTTGTGTGACGCTCCAGTAATTGTGCCTCTTTATTGTCTTCTGCAGAGAGAAGTGGGAGCTGCCCTGCAAATATATACATGTGCCCACTCCAGACGGGACCACCAGACAATGAATGTGAATGTGACAATCAATGCCCCCCAAACAAGAAGTGCTGCTCAAGATGTGATGGGAAAAAGTGTGTTGATCCGAAAGCAGGCAGCACAGGTGAGATCTCCAGCGCAAACATACTACTGCTGATGGGGAATTAATAAACCGACGCTAACGTCAGTTGTTGTTCAGCTAACCTATTTTTCAGCCACACAGAAACTGAACCCAGACTTCCGGAGAGACGCTCCTTTTGTTGCTAGCTAGACAGAATAGAGTGTGTTTAACCGTTTTTATTTGTAGATCTAGGCAGCCAGTCAGTGAGTTCCTCTGTCTCAGAAAACAGAGGTGGTGGCAGTTATACCCTGAAATAGTGTGTAATTTGTAATTACCGTAACTCACAGGCTCCCTTCTGGTCGGTCTGCTGCCAAATTCCGACGGTTTCTGCGCATCGAATGTGACCACAGCTTGCATGGTCGGTGTGCTGAAACCGATTGGAAGGCAATTTGTGTTCCAGCCACGAGGGGTCCTGTGACAGTGGCCCCACCCACTCTTTTGAATGTCTGGCAGCCCAACTCTCAGCTGAGAAAAAAATAAACATACTGCTTGTCTACCGACCCCCTGATGCTGGCTCAGCTTTTCTCAAGGAAATAGCAGAACTTGTATCTTGCATAACACTGAAACACCCTAGGTGGATACTTCTGGGAGACTTTAACGCATGGGTCGATACACACTCTTCCCAATTAGGAACTGAGCTACTTCTCTCCATGAATGAACTGGGCTTCTCTCAAGCCGTCAACCTCTCTACCCACAAAAAAGGACACACTTTGGACCTCCTTTTCCATTCAGAACTCCTAATATCCAATGTGGAAATTGATTCAGTAGTTTAGTCAGACCACCACACTGTCCAATTCTCCTTTACAGCACCGGCTACGAAACACCAAGTGAAAGAACTAATAAAATATCGTTCCTTGAAAGGTTTGACACCCCAACACCTTCAGAACAGCCTCAATCTAGGCAGACTGACAGATCACAACTTAGGCCTTGAATCCATGGTCCTTAAATATAACCACGATGTCTCAGCCGCTTTTGACGCCATAGCTCCCTTAAAGATTAAACGTTCCACACCATTACATCACGCTCGCTGGTTTGACAACTCTACAAAGGAACAGAAGAAACAGGGATGCAGACTGGAACGAACGTGGCGCAATTATCAGTCCCCAGATGACAAACTTTCCCTAATTGCTCACCTGAAAAAAATATCAAACAATGATTAACAAAAAGAAGTCCTTATTCCTGTCTCACGAAATTGCAAATGCAGCCAACAGACCTGCCCAATTCTTCCGCATGGTTGACAGTCTCTGCAATCCATCTTGCAGGAAATCCAGCATCAGACCTTCACAGGAACTGTGCGAGAAATTTGCCCACTTCTTCTCAGACAAAGTCTCCTCCATACGATCTGCCATTCAATTCACAGCCCCAGAAACCCATACAGAGCCAAATAACAGGTGCAAAAATAGCCTACCACCATGGTCTGATTTTAAGGTAATCACTGAAAAAGACATCTTGGATATCCTCTCAAACCTTCGCCAGACTACCTGCGATCTGGACCCTGGCCCCACTAAGTTCATGTTGAAATGCCCTGAACTATTTACACCGCCATTCCACAAAATAGTCAACGATTCCTTACAAGAAGGGTGGTTTCCCTCTACTCTGAAAGAAGCAATTTTCAGGCCACTACTCAAGAAACCACCCTTAAACCCAGATGCTCTAAACAGCTAGAGACCTGTCTCAAATCTCCCCTTTCTGGGAAAAGTTATTGAAAAGGCTGTCTACCTCCAAGTTGAAGCCATGCTCTCCAGAAACAACATCCTTGACCCTCTTCAATCTGGCTTCAGGAAATATCACAGCTGTGAAACAGCCCTTACCCAGATTTGCAATGATCTACTCATTGCAAGAGACAAGGGTCAATGTTCCATCCTGATTTTGCTCGACCTCTCAGCGGCTTTTGACACAGTCGATCATAAAATCTTGCTCAACAGGCTACAAGAGTACTGTGGCATAGATGGCATTGTTCTCCGGTGGTTCAACTCCTTCCTGGCTGGCAGAACACAAAGGGTAGCCTTAGGGCCCTTCCTCTCCAACCCTGTACCACTAAAATACGGTGTACCTCAGGGCGCAATATTATCCCCTTTACTTTTCACCATATACATGCTGCCATTTGGAGAAATCATACAAAAACATGGCCTGACATATCATTGCTATGCTGATGACACCCAGCTATATGTGTCATTCAAACCTGATGTCACAGACCCTACTCCACAAATAAATGCATGCTTAGCTGAGCTTCAGGAGTGGATGAATAATAATTGGCTAAAACTTAATGCTGACAAAACTGAGGTTCTTGTTATCGAGGGCCAGGGCTCAACAGCAAAGCAGTCCCAGTCTCAACCAACACCGCTAAGGATAGGGAGCTCAGACCTGAACAACTCAGACTGTCTGCGCAGCCTGGGAGTACTGATTGATGGGAAATTAAGCTTCAGGAATCAAATCTCAGCTGTTGTGAAACATTCCTTCTTTCATCTAAGGAATATTGCAAGGATTAAACACCTAATTCCTTCAGAGGATCTTCCAACCCTAGTTCATGCCTTTGTCACATCAAGGTTAGACTACTGCAACGTCCTCTACACAGGCCTGCATAAGAAAGACTTACGCCGCCTGCAATTAGTACAGAATGCCGCCGCAAGGCTGTTAACGAGCCAACCCCGCCATTGCCACATAACACCAACCCTGAGCTCACTCCACTGGCTACCGATAAAATGGAGAATTCTGTTTAAGATTGGTTTACTGACATTCAAATCCTTGCACAATCTGGGCCCTGGATACCTGAAGGACTTGTTGCAACTGCATCACACCCCCCACAATCTTAGATCAAAAGGACGTAACACCTTGGTCACCCCCAGAGTCCACCTCAAAACCTTTGGAGACAGAGCCTTTTGTCATGCTGTCCCTACACTTTGGAACTCCCTGCCACACCCAATCAGGACAGCTCCATCCCTGGAAGCATTTAAGTCCAAACTGAAAACCTACCTCTTCAGTCTGGCATTCATGAACACCTGACTATCTCCTCTGTAACACAACCCAGCCTGCAACCCTGTATTAATCTGAGACACAGCTATGCGCTTTGAGTCCTATGGGAGAAAAGCGCTTTACAAATGTTATTGTATTGTATTGTATTGATGGTCTGTGTGGTGATAATGTTTCTTTATATCGTGTGAGGTCTGGAATTCATCCAACAGAACAAGCAGGGGGTGCATTTGTCTGACACCATTAAATGGAACCTCAAGTGTAAGGAATACAGAGTCTGCCATCTTCATTCCCAGATAAACAATGCCAGTTGCCTGGCTGTCCTGCTGAGCATTCCAGGGTACAAGCAGGCAGTCAGCTCAGAGTGCAGAGTGCAGATTGTGGGAGGTTCTGGATTATATACAATCTGAAGTGAAAAATTAATTTATAAATTATTTTTTCTTTTATTTTAATTTTATGTATATCACAAATAATAAATAGAACATTAGTAGCAAAGAAGAGAGTTTCATATTGTTTTCCAGTACAGAGAGAGTTTAAAAAAAGATCTTCTCTGAGCTATTCAACTGGCTTGGTGGAACTCAGTCCCGTTTCTTGAAGAGTGACATTCCAAAGTATCAACCCAAGGGGTAGTCAAACACTAAGAGGGACTAACAGTCCCATGCAAATCACAATGCCCCACCTCCCTAATCATTGTAGAAGTAGAGAAAGGGTCTTTAAAGTGACCCAGAGATGAGTCATGTGGCTGTTATTTAGTTACCCGGGGCTTCCTCCAGCCCCAGAAGCATGGATGCATCCCTCGCCGTCCTCCTGCGGTCCTCTGTTAAGCCGCAATCTATTCCGGTAAGTGGCTGTGTGATGTCAGCGGAGGGCCTTCTGCGCATGCACAGACCTTCTATGCAAGCGCAGCAGGCCTCGGATGATGCCACTCAGTCAGACTGAGCCGTGTACCGGGGTTTCATTGCACCTGAAGGAGGATTCCGGGCGGACTGCGGGAGACACGCGTGAGGACGGCGAGGGACGCATGCGTGCTTCTGGGGCTGGAGGAGACACGCGTGAGGACGGTGAGGAATGCATACGTGCTTCTGGGGCTGGAGGAGACACGCATGAGGATGGCGAGGGAAGCATACGTACTTCTGGGGCTGGAGGAGGCACGCGTAAGGACGGCGAGGGACGCATACGTACTTCTGGGGCTGGAGGAGGCACGCGTGAGGACGGCGAGGGACGCATGCGTGCTTCTGGGGCTGGAGGAGACACGCATGAGGACGGCGAGGGACGCATACGTACTTCTGGGGCTGGAGGAGGCACATGTGAGGATGGTGAGGGACGCATATGTGCTTCTGGGGCTGGAGGAGGCACGCGTGAAGACGGCGAGGGACGCATACGTACTTTTGGGGCTGGAGGAGGCACGCGTGAGGACGGTGAGGGACGCATACCTACTTCTGGGGCTGGAGGAGGCACGCGTGAGGACGGTGAGGGACGCATACGTGCTTCTGGGGCTGGAGGAGGCACGCGTGAGGACGGTGAGGGATGCATACATGCCTCTGGGGCTGGAGGAGGCACGCGTGAGGACGGCGAGGGATGCATACATGCTTCTGGGGCTGGAGGAGGCACACGTGAGGATGGTGAGGGACGCATACGTGCTTCTGGGGCTGGAGGAGGCACGCGTGTGGATGGTGAGGGACGCATACGTGCTTCTGGGGCTGGAGGAGACACGCATGAGGACAGCGAGGGACGCATACGTACTTCTGGGGCTGGAGGAGACACGCATGAGGACAGCGAGGGACGCATACGTACTTCTGGGGCTGGAGGAGGCATGCGTGAGGACGGCGAGGGACGCATACGTGCTTCTGGGGCTGGAGGAGGCACGCATGAGGACGGTGAGGGATGCATACGTGCTTCTGGGGCTGGAGGAGGCACGCGTGAGGATAGTGAGGGACGCATACGTGCTTCTGGGGCTGGAGGAGGCACGACGGCGAGGGACGCATGCGTGCTTCTGGGGCTGGAGGAGACACGCGTGAGGACGGTGAGGGATGCATACGTGCTTCTGGGGCTGGAGGAAGCACGCGTGAGGACGGTGAGGGATGCATACTTGCTTCTGGGGCTGGAGGAGGCACGCGTGAGGACGGTGAGGGATGCATACGTGCTTCTGGGGCTGGAGGAGGCACGCGTGAGGATGGTGAGGGATGCATACGTGCTTCTGGGGCTGGAGGAGGCACGCGTGAGGACGGTGAGGGACACATACTTGCTTCTGGGGCTGGAGGAGGCACGCGTGAGGACGGTGAGGGACACATACTTGCTTCTGGGGCTGGAGAAGGCACGCGTGAGGACGGTGAGGGACGCATACGTGCTTCTGGGGCTGGAGGAGGCACGCATGAGGATGGTGAGGGACGCATACGTGCATCTGGGGCTGGAGGAGGCCCCGGGTAAGTAAAAATCATTAAAATCAAGACAAAAAAGAAGAGCAAGAATAGAACCTTCAGGTTCCATCTTCTATACATACATGTGTAATACAGTTACCACTCAATCAGGCTGGATATAACACACATCTAGATGAGTGAAAAGTTAAGGAAGACTTTGTACACAATCCTCAGATCCTGTATAGAGAACAATATCTTAAGGCCAAGCCCTTAGCTCGACATGTTTCGTGAAGAAAAACACTTCACTTCCTCAGGAGTAGTTTGGCTCTTGATAGTCACAATTTTATATCCTGAAACCATATACAGCATTATATATGAGTATCTCTCCAACTCCAGGTGAGCATTTCCAAACCTGGGGTGGCATGCAAAGAGAGGAAATGGGGAAAGGGGGAGGGGGGAGGCTGGGAAAGAAAGAGGGGGGAGGGGGGAAAGGGGGGGGAAGGCTTGGAAAGGGGTTGAAAATAAATAAAGACTTAAGATAGGGAATACCTAGTAACCAACAACCCAGGAGGGCAGAGCTGGGTGGGATTGTGAAGTGGGTATAGGCAGGGTCAGGAGGTGTATTCCCCTGTGATGTGTAGGGGGTGGAGCTGGGTGGGATTGTGAAGTGGGGGTCAGGAGGTGTATTCCCCTGTGATGTGTAGGGGGTGGAGCTGGGTGGGATTGTGAAGTGGGGGTCAGGAGGTGTATTCCCCTGTGATGTGTAGGGGTGAAGCTGGGTGGGACTGTGAAGTGGGGGGGAGGCAGGGTCAGGAGGTGTATTTCCCTGTGATGTGTAGGGGTGGAGCTGGGTGGGATTGTGAAGTGGGGGGTCAGGAGGTGTATTCCCCTGTGATGTGTAGGGGGGCAGTTTGGTGGGATTATGAAGTGGAGGCGGGGTCAGGAGGTGTATTCCCCTGTGATGTGTAGAGGGAGGAGCTGGGTGGGAGTGTGAAGTGGGGGTCAGGAGGTGTATTCCCCTTTGATGTGTGTGGGGGTGTAAGACCGTGTACCGAGGGGTACCCCAGGATACAACGAAGTCATGGAACAAGGAAGGCGACACAGATACCAGCTTAGTGCAACCAAAACTTTCTTTACTGGAAAGTATTAACAGGAACAGTTACAAACACAACAAGATTTGCAATACACAGGGTACCCTATACCCCAGAGTCCCCACTTCTGTCACACCTCTACCTGATGGCAGTTTACAGTAGAGCCTCCAAGTCATACTGAACTGCAGAATCACTCTTAGCCATTAGCAGACACAGCAGAGTGGACAAGTCATGCTGAACTGCAGGATCAACCCTAGTCGTCGGCAGTTTACAGCAGAGCCTCAAGTCTTGCTGCACTGCAGTACCAATCCAGTGTCACCTGCTAAAAACAGTTCCTAACTATCTACCTAAAGCAGGCCTAAGTCTCAGTTTCTTCAGGTACCGTACCACAAAAATAAACAGTTTAATTAAAACACAAGAACCCGGGTTCACTGACCTGTTCCTACTTAGTATCAGCAGATGCCTCTCTTTAGGACAGTCTCAGGCCTGCAACCACACTTGCAGCCTTGATGGGTAGCTGGCGTAGAATCCTAAGCTCACGGCAGCTGACTGGGAACAATATCCACTCCAGCAAGCAGGATTCCAGGAGAAAACAGCGAACAGCCTCTCTGCAGCTTGGATGGATCCAGATTGTTCTTTTCACAGACAGCTCTCCACAAAAACAACCATGTCTGTCTCTGTCTTCTCTTCCTGGTGTCTCTAGAGCTGCCAGTCCCCACCTCTCATGCTTGCTTATCCCTCAGCAGGATTAGATTATCATTTTTTGATACAGGCGGCATCTAGTGGCCAAAATGCAAACTGTCACTTCAGAACTCAATTTCAGGCAAGATTATTGACAATCTCACATGCCACCCCACTAGAGGTTGTCGTCCTCGGCAACCCTCCCCAAACAAACTCATCTCGTGAGTAGCGCTATGGAGGCACACCAACATTAGGCCTCGTCGATCTTTGCAGCGTGGGGGGCTCAGAAACATCAGGTATGTCAGGCATATGTGGTAAGGGAGGAGCTGTTGACTGCTCAGCATTATACCTAGGTGGTAAACCTGCCACAGCCGGAGCCCCTGCAGACATCTGGGCAGGGACAACCCACCATTCCTCTTCCTCCTCATCTGAGGCGTTTTCCCCCATACTCTCAACATACGGAGGTGCCTCCTCCTCACACATTGGCTCCTCAAAATGACAATGTCTCAACATATTACGGTGCAAGTTTCGTGAGGGTCCCCCGGTCCCTACCGGCTCTACCTCATAGACCGAAATAGCAGGGTCAACCCTTCCTTTCACTGTGTACAGAATGGCCTCCCACCGCCCATTCAACTTTCCAGACGGCCGTTTGGCTTTGACCATGACTCTATCACCTGGGGCAAACCCATCCCTTAGTACTGGTTTTGGATTAGGGTGTATCACTCGTCCCAGGCGCTCCCCCACAACCTTGTGCACCGTTCTCAGGCGGCGGCGGTGCTCCTGCACCCATGCAGTGGTACTTCTCGGTTGTGGTTCCATTGGATTGGGCATGTGGAGGTCTTCAATCTCCCGTCCGGCTCTCCCAAACATGAGCATGTGTGGGGAGTACCCGGTAGTACTATGTACTCTATTGTTATAGGCCCACATCAACTCAGGCAGGTACTCGGGCCACCGAGCCTTTTGGCAACATCTGGAGCAAAGTGCGGTTGAAACGTTCGCAAGCCCACGTTTCCTTGGGGGTGATACGGTGTGGTGCGGGAGCGTTCGATCCCATACAGCTGGTACAACTCATTCATGAGAGTACCCTGGAAACATGCCCCCTGGTCCGAATGTATTCTCTGTGGACACCCAAACACCTGTATAAAGTGTTTGCAGACCGCTTCAGCAGCCGACTCTGCTGTCTGGTCCCTGGTGGGTACAGCTACTGCATACTTTGTGAAATGGTCTGTCATGACTAGACAGAATGAGTGTCCTGAGGTAGAGTACCCAATTTGCACATAGTCAATCATAAGAAGCTCTAGTGGTGCTGAGGTGCAGATGGCCTGTACAGGAGCCCGCTGTTCAGTGCTCTTACTCAGCCCGCAGAGTCACCTAAGACATGCAGTGACCACCATATCACCCAGATCTGGACAGTATACCAGACGTTGAAGCCACTTGAATGTCTTTTCACTCCCGAAATGAGCACCTTTTTCATGAGCTTCCCTGGCGGCCTCCGGCCCCAATGACATGGGGATGACAATCTGTTGTTGGTGCTGCAGTTCTGACTGTAAGTATATGGTCCGGCACAAGAGGCCCTGGGTAACTGTCAGCTTGTCCCATTGCCTCAACAACTTTTGACTCTCTGGGGTCAGGCCAGCCCGCTCTTCTGGCCGAGGCCATATCTTGTTCTGAACCCACTCTTTTACTTTCCACAAATCCGGGCAGGCATTCTGGACTCTCGCCCAATCAGCCAGCATTTTTCCCAGCACTAGAGTCATCCCAGACGCCACCCCACTTGTATGTGCCACATCCTGGAACATAGGTAGGCGACCAAGGTCAAGAGTTTCAGTGTCTTCTAACTCCTCATCGATTCTCTGAGCTGACTGTCCTACAGGGACCCGGGAGAGTGCATCGGCGTTGCCATTCTCCCTACCGGACCGGAACTTGATGCGATAATTGTACTTGGAAAGGCGGGCGGGCCATCCATCTCTGCTCGAGTGCACCGAGCTTGGCATTCTCCAGATGTGCCAACGGGTTATTATCCGTCATCACAGTTACTTTTGCACCTGTCAGTAGAGTTGGGCCGAACCTCCGATTTTAGGTTCGCGAACCGGGTTCGCGAACTTCTGCGGAAGGTTCGGTTCGCGTTAAATTTCGCAAACCGCAATAGACTTCAATGGGGATGCGAACTTTGAAAAAAAAAAAATTATGCTGGCCACAAAAGTGATGGAAAAGATGTTTCAAGGGGTCTAACACCTGGAGGGGGGCATGGCGGAGTGGGATACACGCCAAAAGTCCACAGGAAAAATCTGGATTTGACGCAAAGCAGCGTTTTAAGGGCAGAAATCACATTGAATGCTAAATGACAGGCCTAAAGTGCTTTAAAACATCTTGCATGTGTATACATCAATCAGGTAGTGTAATTAAGGTACTGCTTCACACTGACACACCAAACTCACCGTGTAACGCACCGCAAACAGCTGTTTGTGTAGTGACGGCAGTGGCGGGTTCACTGAACAGGAATACAGTAGCGGGTTCACAGAACAGGTATGCAGTGGCAGGTTCACTGAACAGGTATACAGTGGCGGGTTCACTGAACACAACAGGTATGCAGTGGCGGGTTCACAGAACAGGTATGCAGTGGCAGGTTCACTGAACAGGTATGCAGTGGCGGGTTCACTGAACAGGTATGCAGTGGTGGGTTCACAGAACAGGTATGCAGTGGTGGGTTCACAGAACAGGTATGCAGTGGTGGGTTCACAGAACAGGTATGCAGTGGTGGGTTCACAGAACAGGTATGCAGTGGCAGGTTCACTGAACAGGTATGCAGTGGTGGGTTCACTGAACAGGTATGCAGTGGTGGGTTCACTGAACAGGTATGCAGTGGCAGGTTCACTGAACAGGTATGCAGTGGTGGGTTCACAGAACAGGTATGCAGTGGTGGGTTCACAGTACAGGTATGCAGTGGTGGGTTCACAGTACAGGTATGCAGTGGTGGGTTCACAGAACAGGTATGCAGTGGTGGGTTCACAGAACAGAACAGGTATGCAGCCAGGAACAAGCTAAGCCTAACTAATCTTTCCCTATGAGAGACAGTCTGCAGCAGCTCGCCCTACTCTCACTAACGCAGGCACACGAGTGACCGTAATGGCCGCCGCTGCCTGCCTTTTATAAGGGGGGGAGTGGCTCCAGGGGCTAGTGTAGCCTAATTGGCTACACTGGGCCTGCTGACTGTGATGTAGTGGGTCAAAGTTGACCCTCATGGTGCATTATGGGGCGAACCGAACTTCCGCAAAAGTTCGCCTGCGGGACGCGAACGCGAACCACTGAAGTTCGCATGGAACCGTTCGCAGGCGAACCGTTCGGCCCAACTCTACCTGTCAGGTACTCGGCAAACCTTTCAGTCATGGCCCACACCAGCGCCAGTAGTTCCAGTTTAAAGGAGCTGTAGTTATCAGGGTTGCGCTCTGAGTCTCTCAGGGACCAGCTCCCATAGGCGATGACTCTTTCCCGTCCATCCTGGACTTGGGATAAGACAGCCCCCAGACCATGAAGGCTTCCATCAGTGTATAGCAGGAATGGGGTGTCGAACCGTGCATAAGCCAAGATCGGGGCACTGGTCAGCGACTCTTTCACAGCTTCAAAAGCCTCTTGTTGCCGAGGTCCCCAGTCAATGGGACGCTTCTTTGGGCCCCCAGCCCCTTAGTAACTCATTTAATGGGCCCACCAGATGGGCAAACTTGGGTATAAACCTCCGGTAGTAGCCAGCCAGCCCCACGAACGCCCACACCTCTCGCAGTGTACTGGGTTGGGGCCACTTCTGGACAGCCTCCACCTTGTTGGGGGCCGGCTTTACTCCCTCCGAGGTGACTACATGTCCTAAGTACTCTATCTGCTGTTGGAACAGTTGGCATTTCTTGGGCTTGATCTTGAGCCCATGCTCTCGTAGTCGTCCTAGGACTTGTCGTAGCTTCTGGAGGTGATCTTCAAAGGAGGTCCTAAACACTACTATGTCATCCAGGTATATCAATACTGACTCAAAATTGAGATCTCCCAGACAGTGCTCCATCAATCGCTGGAATGTTCCCGGAGCATTGGAGAGGCCGAATGGCATCCGAATGGCAGTTTACAGTAGAGCCTCCAAGTCATACTGAACTGCACGATCACTCTTAGCCATTAGCAGACACAGCAGAGCGGACAAGTCATGCTGAACTGCAGGATCAACCCTAGTCGTTGGCAGTTTACAGCAGAGCCTCAAGTCTTGCTGCACTGCAGTACCAATCCAGTGTCATCTGCTAAAAACAGTTCCTAACTATCTACCTAAAGCAGGCCTAAGTCTCCGTTTCTTCAGGTACCGTACCACAAAAAAAAACAGTTTAATGAAAACACAAGAACCCGGGTTCACTGACCTGTTCCTACTTGGTATCAGCAGATGCCTCTCTTTAGGACAGTCTCAGGCCTGCAACCACACTTGCAGCCTTGATGGGTAGCTGGCGTAGAATCCTAAGCCCAGGGCAGCTAACTGGAAACAATCTCCACTCCAGCAAGCAGGATTCCAGGAGAAAACAGCGATCAGCCTCTCTGCAGCTTGGATGGATCCAGATTGTCCTTTTCACAGACAGCTCTCCACAAAAACAACCATGTCTGTCTCTGTCTTCTCTTCCTGGTGTCTCTAGAGCTGCCAGTCCCCACCTCTCATGCTTGCTTATCCCTCAGCAGGATTAGATTATCATTTTTTGATACAGGCGGCATCTAGTGGCCAAAATGCAAACTGTCACTTCAGAACTCAATTTCAGGCAAGATTATTGACAAGGGGGCGGGGCTTGGTGGGATTATGAAGTGGAGGCGGGGTCAGGAGGTGTATTCTCTCTCTCTGTACAGCTGATAATGATGTCTCTCTGTGTGATTTTAGTGATAAAGGCAGGAACATGCCCGGTTGTGAACACTTTAGTTGCCTGTAGTCTTCCATTACCACAGTCCTGCGGCAGCGACTCACAATGTGATGGAGAAGAGAAGTGTTGTACATACGGATGTGAAGTTCGCTGCACGAAACCCGTCAGTAAGTTATTTCAATAATTGAACTTGTTAAGGTGGTATAATTGCCCCCACTATAGGTGGCCTGAAGGGGGAAGCAGCCAGGAAGGGGAACGGAGTGCACAGCGACAGGGTACTCTCACCTGCCCCCCCCCCCCCATCCACTCTCCCTCTCCAACTGTTAGCTTTGTGTAAAAGTGTCAAGCAGTGGGCGGGGAGCAGTGGGCTCGCATCACTTCTTTCAAAGCCACCCACTGTACTTCCGCAAGTACAGTGGGTGGCATTGCAGGAAGTGACAAGCGTTGGTACGCAGTGCTGAAACGTTAAGGGGTTCAGTCATCACTCCCCGCCCACTGCCTGACACTTTTACACAAAGCTAATAGCTGGAGGGGGAAGTCAAACTTAGGGACTCAGGTGAGGGAGGCGAGGGTCCAACCATCTTCCCCGTCGCTGTGCCCGCTGCCCCCCTTCCTGGCTGCTACCCCCTCCAGCTAGGTGCCCCCCCCCCCACTCACAGCCAGGCGGGCGACGCCCACCCCATGTCTGCCGCCCGAGGAACCTGCCTCACCTCGCCTCATGGGCGGCCCGGGGGTGATTATGACCAGAGGATAGGGATGGTCAGTGTGACACTAATTTAAGGCAATGCAAATGTTACATTATTTTTAATCATCTTTTTCTTTTCTTTTTTTCTTTTTGTACTTGAAATTTGTATTGAATTTTTCCAAGCAATGAACATAACCAATACAGGGTTCAAATTAGTTTACATTTTTGCTTCCAAATATATAATTAACCAACAAAGGGCTTGATTCACTAACCGGCGCTAACCTAGTTTGCACGCCTAAAGAGTTTGTGCGTGAAAACTAGGGCGCTAGGTAGTTTGCGCGCATAAAGTTATTAACATAATGTTGCATAATGTTGCATATTGTGCCCCTAAAATGTCACACCAGTGCACCCAAAAAGATCGCACCGTCGGGCGCACCGGTTAACCAAGATAATGCGCAAAGTGTGACGTTTTATGCGCGATGTAGTTTTGCGCGACTATTCGTGCGTACAAAGCTACTTTGCGTGAACTAAGGGGCTTTTCACCGGGGGGCTAACACTTATCGCCCTTTTGTGAATCAAGCCCAAAACGTCATAGACAAATTACAGAAAGCAAATATACAATTTGTGAGTGAGGTTCAATGGTGAACCAGGGCTGTGGGTATCAACAGTCAGCAATTCAAATTGTACTAACAACCAACGTGTAGAACAGATCTCCATAAGAAATAAATGGATAACTCTATACACATTGTTTCCAACTGAATGGTATATTGAGTCTTGTCTAACATACACACATTACAGGGCATCGTGAGACAAAAGGGGAAGAGAGCCCTGGCCAAAAGGCCTTAGTCTAAAGGTTTTAACGAAAACCAGAGACAATGGCGTAACAATAGGGGCCGCAGCTCCTGCATCCTTGGGGGCCCGGGCTCCCCCTGGGGCCCGCTCAGGGCTGCTTTAGGGGGCTGGAGGGGTCACAGCATGAGAGGAAAGCCATGGCCACACATTGGCGGGGAGGGGGGATGGTCCCCCTCCCCCCCTCACCTCAGGCTCTCCCCTCTCCTCCAGCATCAATCAGTGTGTGTGCAGGCAGTGGCAGCGGGCAGGAACACATACCTTCCTGCATTGCACCGCGGATGTTCCTCTCTCTAGTGTCTGACGCTACTTGTAGCTACTTGTACAGCTCGGATGGAAGGAGAAGTAGTTTGGGGTCCGACGATTGACAGAACCCTGAATAATACTTGTGTATGGTACAAACGATAGCATTAGCGATACAGAGGATCCATTCCTAGTGCTGAGCGTCAAAACCACCTAATTTATTTTATTATAGTCCATCAACCGTATTCGGGCATATTCTCCCTTTCACCTTCAAATTGCCATAATTTATCGCCCCCCTGGTCCAGCCAGTCCTTTCCTTGACCACTTCTCAGCATGGCTTCCTCTCTTCCTGTCCACTAACATTCCCTCAGTCATCATAGGGGACTTCAACATCCTCATTGACACTAAACCATCCTGTTCCTCCAAGTTCCTGTCACTTACCACTTCCCATGACCTCACACTTTCCCTCTCCACTGCCACCCATACTGACGGCCACTCTCTCGACCTAATCTTCACTAGTTGCTGTTCCCTATCCAAATTAATCAACTCTTCCCTCCCACTGTCTGATCATAACTTACTCAAATTCAACATCCTTCCATCCAGTCCCTACACATCCCCACGACACACTTCTGTACACAAGTTCCGCAACATTCACAATCTCAACCCTCAAACACTATCAACCTCTCTGCATCCTCTACTTACTCTATCCTCTTTTACTGACCCTGAACTAGCAGCTGATTATAACATCACCTTAACCTCAGCCATTGACTCTGTGGCTCCCTCCTCCACAGTCTACCGACGACAGGCTCTTCGACAACCCTGACTTACTGAGGAGATCAAACTACTGAAACGCCTCTCCCGGATAGCTGAACGGTGCTGGTGTAAAAATAACTTGCCTGAGCATTTTCACAGTTACAAAGAGGCTTTGCACACACTCAGACAGGCCCTCAAAGCAGCCAAACATTCATACTTCTCCTCACTAATCTCCTTACACTCCCACAACCCTAAACTACTCTTTGCTACATTCAACTCCCTCCTCCGGCCCCCACCTCCACCTCCCACTCCCTGCATCTCAGCCGAGGACTTTGTCTCCTTCTTTAGTGATAAAATCACCAACATCCAAAAAAACTTTAACCAGCAGCAGCCTCTTCCCCTACATACACCACACCTTACATCCTCCCTGACAACCTTCTCACCACTACTGCTCCGCCATCCTGGTCTGGTATGCTGGCTCCTCTGCCAGCGACAGACACAAACTGCAGAGGGTCATCAGATCAGCAGAGAGAATCATCAGGAAACCACTCCCCTCTCTTGACCAAATTTTCAACTCTAGACTGCGCTCCAGAGCTAAAAAAATCGCTAATGACCCGTCCCACCCAGGTTTCCGCTTCTTTAGTAGGCTCCCCTTAGGCTGGAGATTCCGATCCATCTACACCAGGACCACAAGGCACAGGAACAGTTTCTTCCCCTCAGCCGTAAACTATCTTAACTATCTGAACTCTTAGAACTCTCCTCATCCAACCACGACAAGTCTGGTAGCACCTAGCCTGACTGCACGGCTGCACACTTCATATATACGTGTTCAATATGTGTCCAATGCTGTAACTGTATCCTTTATATTGTCTGTCTGCTTACATGAATGTATCGTCGGTCCTGCTCGTTCTCACACTAGCCCTGTACTTGCCAAACCCAATTCCGGGCACGGCCCAGTCGTGCTTGGCGAAATAAAAGATTCTGATTCTGATTCTGATTCTGACTAACTGAACTTACTGTCTCCTCTCTCATCTCTAAATCACATCCCACTACATGCCTCCTTGACCCCATGCCTAGTGTTGGGCGAACATCTAGATGTTCGGGTTCGGGCCGAACAGGCCGAACATGGCCGCGATGTTCGGGTGTTCGACCCGAACTCCGAACATAATGGAAGTCAATGGGGACCCGAACTTTTGTGGTTTGTAAAGCCTCCTTACATGCTACATACCCCAAATTTACAGGGTATGTGCACCTTGGGAGTGGGTACAAGAGGGAAAAAAAATTAGCAAAAAGAGCTTATAGTTTTTGAGAAAATCGATTTTAAATTTTCAAGGGGAAAACTGTCTTTTAAATGCGGGAAATGTCTGTTTTCTTTGCACAGGTAACATGTTTTTTGTCGGCATGCAGTCATAAATGTAATACATATAAGAGGTTCCAGGAAAAGGGACCGGTAACGCTAACCCAGCAGCAGCACACGTGATGGAACAGGAGGAGGCGCAGGAGGAGAAGGCCACGCTTTGTGAGACACAACAACCCCGGCCTTGCATGAGGGCAAGAAGCGTGCGGATAGCATGCTTTGTACCGCCATGCAGTCATAAATGTAATAAAGATAAGAGGTTCCATAAACAGGGACCGGCAACGCTAACCCAGCAGCAGCAGCAGCAGCACACGTGATGGAACAGGAGGAGGCGCAGGAGGAGAAGGCCACGCTTTGTGAGACACAACAACCCCGGCCTTGCATGAGGGCAAGAAGCGTGCGGATAGCATGCTTTGTACCGCCATGCAGTCATAAATGTAATAAAGATAAGAGGTTCCATAAACAGGGACCGGCAACGCTAACCCAGCAGCAGCAGCAGACGTGATGGAACAGGAGGAGGCGCAGGAGGAGAAGGCCACGCTTTGTGAGACACAACAACCCAGGCCTTGCATGAGGGCAAGAAGCGTGCGGATAGCATGCTTTGTACCGCCATGCAGTCATAAATGTAATAAAGATAAGAGGTTCCATAAACAGGGACCGGCAACGCTAACCCAGCAGCAGCAGCAGCAGCAGACGTGATGGAACAGGAGGAGGCGCAGGAGGAGAAGGCCACGCTTTGTGAGACACAACAACCCCGGCCTTGCATGAGGGCAAGAAGCGTGCGGATAGCATGCTTTGTACCGCCATGCAGTCATAAATGTAATAAAGATAAGAGGTTCCATAAACAGGGACCGGCAACGCTAACCCAGCAGCAGCAGCAGCAGCACACGTGATGGAACAGGAGGAGGCGCAGGAGGAGAAGGCCACGCTTTGTGAGACACAACAACCCCGGCCTTGCATGAGGGCAAGAAGCGTGCGGATAGCATGCTTTGTACCGCCATGCAGTCATAAATGTAATAAAGATAAGAGGTTCCATAAACAGGGACCGGCAACGCTAACCCAGCAGCAGCAGCAGACGTGATGGAACAGGAGGAGGCGCAGGAGGAGAAGGCCACGCTTTGTGAGACACAACAACCCAGGCCTTGCATGAGGGCAAGAAGCGTGCGGATAGCATGCTTTGTACCGCCATGCAGTCATAAATGTAATAAAGATAAGAGGTTCCATAAACAGGGACCGGCAACGCTAACCCAGCAGCAGCAGCAGCAGCAGACGTGATGGAACAGGAGGAGGCGCAGGAGGAGAAGGCCACGCTTTGTGAGACACGACAACCCAGGCCTTGCATGAGGGCAAGAAGCGTGCGGATAGCATGCTTTGTACCGCCATGCAGTCATAAATGTAATAAAGATAAGTGGTTCAATAAACAGGGACCACGCGGCAACGCTAACCCAGCAGCAGCAGACGTGATGGAACAGGAGCAGGCGCAGGAGGAGAAGGCCACGGTTTTTGAGACACAACAACCCAGGCCTTGCATGAGGACAAAAAGCGTGCGGATATAGCAGCAATGCTTTTTGCCGCCATGCAGTCATAAATGTAATACAGATGAGAGGTTCAATAAACAGGGACCGGAAACGCTACACCATCCCAGATGTTCATTGGTCATGTTACTTGGTTGGGGTCCTGGAGTGTTGCGTAGTCATTTCCAATCCAGGATTGATTCATTTTAATTTGAGTCAGACGGTCTGCATTTTCTGTAGAGAGGCGGATACGCCGATCTGTGACGATGCCTCCGGCAGCACTGAAACAGCGTTCCGACATAACGCTGGCTGCCGGGCAAGCCAGCACCTCTATTGCGTACATTGCCAGTTCGTGCCAGGTGTCTAGCTTTGATACCCAATAGTTGAAGGGTGCAGATGGATTGTTCGACACAGCTACGTCATCTGACATGTAGTCCTTGACCATCTTCTCCAGGCGATCAGTGTTGGAGGTGGATCTGCACGCTTGCTGTTCAGTGGGCTGCTGCTGCATGGGTGTCAGAAAATTTTCCCACTCCAAGGACACTGCCGATACCATTCCCTTTTGGGTACTAGCTGCGGCTTGCGTTGTTTGCTGCCCTCCTGGTCGTCCTGGGTTTGCGGAAGTCAGTCTGTCTGCGTACAACTGGCTAGAGGAGGGGGAGGATGTCAATCTCCTCTCTAAAGTCTCCACAAGGGCCTGCTGGTATTCTTCCATTTTGACCTGTCTGGCTCTTTCTTCAAGCAGTTTTGGAACATTGTGTTTGTTCCGTGGATCCAGAAGGGTATAAACCCAGTAATTGGTGTTGTCCAGAATGCGCACAATGTGTGGGTCACGTTCAATGCAGTCTAGCATGAATTGAGCCATGTGTGCCAGAGTCCTACCAGAATCCTCATCATCCTCTTGTGAGCGTTGTGATAGTTGTTGTGATGCATCATAGTCGTCACCTTCCTCCTGGTCTGCTTCTGCTGACCATTCGCGTTGAATTGTGGAAGTCCAACGTGCACCGCTCTGGCCCTCGTCAGTGGTGGCATGAAATTCCTGCTCCAACTCTAGCTGTTCCTCCTCCTCTTCTTCGTCATAGCTGCTGGGGCCAGCGTTCCCTGAGGCGGATGGCCTGATGTTGGTACCATCACGCTGATCGTTTTCTCCTTCAGATTCCCCCAGTTGCATCATGACAGCTGTTTCCTTGATTTTTAACATCGACCTCTTCAGTAAACACAGCAGTGGTATGGTAATGCTGACTGAAGAGTTGTCACTGCTCACAAGCAACGTGGATTGCTCAAAATTTTGGAGGACTTGGCAGAGGTCCAACATGTTGGCCCAATCGGATCCACAGAAGCTTGGCAGCTGGCCTGATGCGCCTCGGTACTGCGCCGTCATGTACTGGACCACTGCACTCTTCTGCTCGCAAAAGCGGGCTAGCATGTGCAGCGTAGAATTCCAGCGCGTAGGGACATCACACAGCAAGCGATGGTGGGGGAGATTGAAGCGCTCCTGCATCTTGGCGAGTGCCCCCGAAGCAGTACTAGAATTTCTACAATGTTTGGCCACTCGACGCACCTTCAACAGAAGATCGTCCACGCCTGGGTATGTCCTCAGGAACCGCTGAACTACTAGGTTCATCACGTGCGCCAGGCAAGGGATGTGTGTCAGCTTAGCCAACCTTAAAGCGCGAATGAGATTACTCCCGTTATCACACACAACCATGCCCGGTTTCAGGTCCAGCGGTGCCAGCCACAAATCCGTCTGTTCCTTTATTCCCCTCCAAATTTCCTCCCCTGTGTGCTGCTTATCCCCAAGGCAGATTAGCTTCAGCAACGCTTGCTGACGCATGCCAACAGCTGTGCTGCACTGCTTCCACGATCCTACTGCTGCTGGGTTAGCGTTTCCGGATGAGGTACAGCTTTGAGATGCGTTGGAGGAGAAGGAGTCAGAGAGGTAGGTGCTGCTGTTGTTATCCAGTGGGAGGGATGGCGGTGCAGCTGTTTGTGGCGTGGGCAACACCCGTGCCGTAGCAGGTGAGGAATCGCTGCCAGGCTCCACAAGGTTCACCCAGTGCGCGGTAAGGGAGATGTATCGACCCTGGCCGAACGCACTCGTCCAGGTGTCAGTGGTGAGGTGAACCTTGCAGGCAACGGCATTCTTCAAGCTTCGGGTTATTTTGCTGACCACGTGCTCATGCAACTCAGGCACTGCAGAGCGCGCAAAGTGGTAGCGGCTGGGAACCACGTAACGTGGGATGGCCACTGACATCATGCCCTTGAAGCTGTTTGTCTCCACCACTCGATATGGCAGCATTTCGCAGGCCAGAAGCTTGGCTATGCTGGCTGTTACTGCCACGGCCCGGGGGTCATTTGCTGGCAATTTCCTCTTGCGCTCAAACATCTCCGACACAGACAACTGAACCGTAGCGCTGCACATGGAAGGGCTGTTGGTTGTTGTGTTTGATGAACACTGGGAGACCTCAAGAGCACTACTCCGGAAAGTGACAGTGTCAGCGTCGTCTGATGTTTGTGAATGTTGTGAACCACGCAATGGCTGGGCTACTGCTGCTGCTGAGGCGGGTCTGGTGGTGAGTCTGGTGAACCCAAGGGAGGCAGTGTTGTTTCTGGTACCCTGTCCTGCCGCGTTTGCCCACAGAGTGGGATGTTTGGATAGCATGTGACGGCTCATGCTGGTGGTGGAGAGGTTGTTAATACTTTTCCCCCTGCTCAGGCGGGTCTTGCACACCTTGCAAATCGCCATGGTAACATCCTCAGTGCAGTCTTCAAAGAAAGCCCAGACTTTGGAGCACCTGCCTCCTTGCTGGCGATTTCTGTTTGCTCCCTTTTTTGCCTCTCACTTGAACTTCCACGCTTGTGGTGCCTGAAATTGCGCGCCGCCTACCTTGTGGCACAAGGCGAACTCGTGCAGCAGTGGGTTCTTCAACAGACTCATCTGTGCTGCTGCTACGACGGCGATGTTCTCGTTCACAAACAAAATCTGGGTCTCTGTCCACATTGTCCATACCCTCCTCTTCCATCTCCTCAAACTCGTCATATGTCATTGTGGGCCGCCGCCGTGGAGTAGAGCTCCCCACAACAACCTCTGCGCAGCACACTCCAACGTCGTCTTCCAGATCTTGTCGGCCGACCTCCTGCAATTGCAACCCCTCCTGCCCAAATTGCTCTGGGATTTGGGTTTCCGAGTCCTCCTCGGACTCGCCTTGTATTTCAGTGCGCGGTGCATTTCCCACAGTTAACGGTTGTGAATCCAGGCACAACATTTCTGGCTGTTCCTCCATTGACCTTTGAAAGGTGGAAGTTTGTTGGGCTGGGAATAGCTCCTGCGAATACCCCATTGTGTCCTGAGGTAATTCATCGGACTGGTTATCTGGCAGTTGTGTGCGTGGTGTCGCTGCCGGTTGTGTCAGCTTTGTGCCCACTGGGTCCTTGTAACTGGCTGAGGACTCGGACCTCGTGCGTGATGTGCTGGTGCTGCTTAACCCACTGCTGGACGCTTGAGAGGTCATCCAAGTAATTATCTGGTCCTGTTCTTTTGGATTTGTGAGGGTTGTTGTCCTGGACAACATGGGCGGTATTGAGTGGGTTTTCTTGGGTGCTCCCCTGTGGCCTGTACGTGAACCGTCAGGGGAAACACCTCTTCCCTTGCCCCACCCTCTTTCACCGGATTTCTTCCTCATTTCACTTATCCTTACAGTACACGCTGACTGGCAGCAGTACAGTGGCAGTACAGAAATGCTATACAGTACCACTATTCCCAGCAGCGACACAGAGCACAATGCTATACAGTGACGGGTGAGCGGTGTACCACTATTCCCAGCAGCGACACAGAGCACAATGCTATACAGTGGCGGGTGAGCGGTGTACTACTATTCCCAGCAGACACAGAACAGTAAACAGAATGCTATATAGTGTGGCTGAGCGAGCGGTGTACCACTATTCCCAGCAGACACAGAACAGTAAACAGAATGCTATATAGTGTGGCTGAGCGAGCGGTGTACCACTATTCCCAGCAGACACAGAACAGTAAACAGAATGCTATATAGTGTGGCTGAGCGAGCGGTCTACCACTATTCCCAGCAGACACAGAACAGTAAACAGAATGCTATATAGTGTGGCTGAGCGAGCGGTGTACCACTATTCCCAGCAGACACAGAACAGTAAACAGAATGCTATATAGTGTGGCTGAGCGAGCGGTGTACCACTATTCCCAGCAGACACAGAACAGTGAACAAAATGCTATATAATGTGGCTGAGCGAGGTACACAGAGTGGCAGTAAACAGAATGCTATATAGTGTGGCTGAACGAGCGGTGTACCACTATTCCCAGCAGACACAGAACAGTAAACAGAATGCTATATAGTGTGGCTGAGCGAGCGGTGTACCACTATTCCCAGCAGACACAGAACAGTAAACAGAATGCTATATAGTGTGGCTGAGCGAGCGGTGTACCACTATTCCCAACAGACACAGAACAGTAAACAGAATGCTATATAGTGTGGCTGAGCGAGCGGTGTACCACTATTCCCAGCAGACACAGAACAGTGAACAGAATGCTATATAATGTGGCTGAGCGAGGTACACAGAGTGGCAGTAAACAGAATGCTATATAGTGTGGCTGAGCGAGCGGTGTACTACTATTCCCAGCAGACACAGAACAGTAAACAGAATGCTATATAGTGTGGCTGAGCGAGCGGTGTACCACTATTCCCAGCAGACACAGAACAGTAAACAGAATGCTATATAGTGTGGCTGAGCGAGCGGTGTACCACTATTCCCAGCAGACACAGAACAGTAAACAGAATGCTATACAGTGTGGCTGAGCGAGCGGTGTACCACTATTCCCAGCAGACACAGAACAGTAAACAGAATGCTATATAGTGTGGCTGAGCGAGCGGTGTACCACTATTCCCAGCAGACACAGAACAGTAAACAGAATGCTATATAGTGTGGCTGAGCGAGTGAGCGATGTACACAGAGTGGCAGTAAACAGAATGCTATATAGTGTGGCTGAGCGAGCGGTGTACTACTGTTCCCAGCAGCGACACACAATGACTGGGGGGACCCTGGCTAGCCTGGCTGGAGAGAGAACTACCCTGCCTGCCTACCCAAAGCTAAACCCACAGTCAAATGGCGGAGATATGACGTGGTTCGGGTATTTATTTACCCGAACCACGTGACAGTTTGGCCAATCAGAGCGCGTTCGGGTCCGAACCACGTGACCCGTTCGGCCAATCACAGCGCTAACCAGACGTTCGGGGAACGTTCGGCCATGCGCTCTTAGTTCGGCCATGTGGCCGAACGGTTTGGCCGAGCACCGTCAGGTGTTCGGCCGAACTCGAACATCACCCGAACAGGGTGATGTTCTGCAGAACCCGAACAGTGGCGAACACTGTTCGCCCAACACTACCCATGCCCTCTCACCTCATTACTCACTTATCCTATACCATCTCACCTGCCTTAACCTCCCTCTTCAACCTTTCTCTCAACAGAGGCATTGCCCCATCTTCCTTCGAATAAGCCCTTATTACGCCTATACTCCAAAAACCTTCTCTTGACCCCTTTTCCCTGCCCAACTACAGACCTATTTCTTTCCTCCCCTTCTCTTCAAAACTACTTGAGTGCCACGTCTACACTGACTTAGTCCATCAACTCACTGTTAATTCTCTGTTTGATGACCTACAATCTGGATTCCGCCCCAGCCCCTCAACCAAAACTGCCCTACTTAACGTAACCAACGACCTGGCGACTGCTAAATGTAAAGGCCTCCACTCTTTCCTTATCCTCCTAGACCTCTCTTCCACTTTTGACACAGTGGACTAGCCCCTACTTCTCCAAATCCTCTCATCCATGGGCATCCAGGGTCTTGCTCTCTCCTGGCTTTCCTTCTACCTCTCAGATAGGACCTTCATAGTTGCCTACTCCAGCACCACCTCCTCTCCACGTCCACTCACTGTTGTTGAAGTTCCCCAAGGCTCAGTCCTCCGACCTCTCCTTTTCTCTATCTACACATATGGTCTTGTTAACTCATCAGCTCCTTTGGTTTCCAATATCACCTACACGTTGATGATACCCAGATCTACATTTCAGCACCTGACTTGGACACCTTAACAGCTCGTGTCCCGGACTGTCTTAATGCAATCGCCTCTTTCATGTTCTCCCGTCTTCTGAAACTCAATATGGACAAGACTGAAATAGTAGTCTTCCCACCTCACAACTCAATGCCCCTGCCAAACATCACTATTTCTGTTGATGGCACCTCCATATCACCTGTCCCCCAGGCTCACTGTCTAGGTGTAATTTTGGACTCAAGTCTCTCATTTAAACCACACATTGACAAACTATTCTCCTCTTGTCGCTTTCACCTATAAAACATCTCCTGCATCTGCCCTTTTCTAACTGCCATACCTCTGGTGCATGCCCTGATTATTTCCCGACTAGACTATTGCAACTCTCTGCTCTGCTGCCTCCCTGCCAACCGTTTAGCCCAGCTACAGTCTATCATGAACTCTATGTTCAAGTAATGTCAGTAGGCGTTTCAACAGATGTTAATGTCAAGAAGCCTTAAATAACAGTATGCAGATCATAGAAGGTTCCCCCATCAGGTGGGGACTCACCAGATATGAAGACCATCAGGGCCAAGTCTCGCATCTGGGGTATAGGCCACCCCACAGCCTCTCCGGCAGGTCTCCTCCCGCTCTGAAAGATCTCAAAAACGTGTGGTGCTGTTAATACAACAGACAAAGGCTTCTCATCGCGTAAAAGTCTCTTTCCATTTATTAAAAATATGCAGTAATAAGAATGATAAAAGTGAACCAGCATGAGTCACTTATAATATACTGTTATTTAAGGCTTCTTGACATTAACATGTGTTGTAGCGCCTACTGACATTACTTGATGATATACTTTCTGATGCTACACACATTACGCAGGAGCGCTCCACATATCAGGAAGCAATAGGACTTTCTATGTGTTCAATGTTAATGGACTGTTATTCATATATTAGCTAATAAGGTTTTTTAGTTAATGGACATTATACTTGCTAACAGCAAACGTTGAATGTGAATTTACTGAGCACAGCATTTTGGTGTACTTTTTATTGATTTCTATCATGAACTCTGCTGCACGACTCATCCACCTCTCCTCCCTCTTATCCAGCCCAATCCCCCTCTGTCAGTCCCTTCACTGGCTGCCAGTTACACAAAGGATACCATTTAAAATCCTTACTCTCGCCTACAAAGCTCTCCACAGCATAGCTCCTTCCTATCTTAACCTCCTTGCCGGTCTAAAAAATCCGGCAAGGAGGCAGCGCCGCACATTTTTTTAATTTTTTTTTTTTTTAAATCATGTAGCGAGCCAAGGGCTCGCTACATGATAGCCGCTAAGCGGCGGCATCCCCCCACCCACTCCGATCGCCTTCGGCGATCAGAGTATGCAGGGAATCCCGTTGAGAACGGGATTTCCTGCAGGGCTTCCCCGGTCGCCATGGCGACGGGGCGGGATGACGTCACCGACGTCACGGACGTCGGGACGTCATAGGGAATCCCGATCCGCCCCTCAACGCTGCCTGGCACTGATTGGCCAGGCAGCGCAGGGCTCTGGGGCGGGGGGGAGCGACTCGGCGCGGCGGATTGCGGCGGATCGGCGGCGATCGGAAGTTACAAGCAGCTAGCAAAGTGCTAGCTGCTTGTAACAAAAAAAAAATTATGCAAATCGGCCCAGTGGGGCCTGAGATATCCTCCTGCGCAGGTTACCCCGAGCTGAGCTCGGGATAACCGGCAAGGAGGTTAATCAACTTATTTCCGGATACCATCCTACATGCAATCTCCGCTCTGCTAACAATATCCTTCTGTCTTCTTCCCTGATCACCTCTTCCCACTCCCGCTTGCAAGATTTCTCTCAATCCTCTCCCCTCCTCTGGAACACTCTCTCTCAACACATCTGCCACTCACCCACACTTACTATTGCTAGGCGCAATCTGAAAACTCACATCTTCAGGCAAGCATACTCTCCTACCTAAGACCCTGCCCACTAACCACCATTTCTACCACTCCACACACAGCTTCCCTTTACCTGCTGT
Organism: Hyperolius riggenbachi; assembly: GCF_040937935.1. NCBI lineage: Eukaryota > Metazoa > Chordata > Amphibia > Anura > Hyperoliidae > Hyperolius > Hyperolius riggenbachi. The sequence goes on along the minus strand of NC_090649.1, from coordinate 6,961,760 downwards.
CCTATACCTTAAATGTTCAGACTGCAAGGCCTTTTGGCCAGGGCTCTTTTCCCCGCACAATGCTGTGTAATGGGTGTACATACCTCCCACTTTTTGTAAAAGCGTAGTTAATGTGTTCACTGTATTAGCTGTTATACCCTCTTGTCTTGTATCAATTTTTGTATTTTATACTCTGTATTGTTATACCTTGTATGCTATTTATTGTACAGTGCCACGGAAGATGCGGGCACTAAATAAACCAATAATAATAATAATATAGCAATGACCCAAATTCTCACAACAACCCTAGTCACAATACAGGAGCTATGACTCACATAGTGTCCCCAGACGGTCTACTGGTCTCACATTTTCCACAGTTTTCCCTGGGAGTCTTGTGGCCCCCGTAGTATTCCCAAATGGCCTACTCCCATCAGATTTCCTTGTAGTCTAGTCTACTGGTCTCCCAAACATTATTCCCTGGTGGTCTTGTAGTCTTGTGGTATCCAATCCCTCACAGTATTCCCTGGTGGTCTTGTGGTATCCAATCCCCCACAGTATTCCCTGGTGGTCTTGTAGTCTTGTGGTATCCAATCCCTCACAGTATTCCTTGGTGGTCTTGTAGTCTTGTGGTATCCAATCCCTCACAGTATTCCTTGGTGGTCCTGTAGTCTTGTAGTATCCAATCCCTCACAATATTCCCTGGTGGTCGTGTGGTATCCAATCCCTCACAGTATTCCCTGGTGGTCTAGTAGTCTTGTGGTATCCAATCCCTCACAATATTCCCTGGTGGTCCTGTAGTCTTGTGGTATCCAATCCCTCACAGTATTCCTTGGTGGTCCTGTAGTCTTGTGGTATCCAATCCCTCACAGTATTCCCTGGTGGTCTTGTAGTCTTGTAGTATCCAATCCCTCACAGTATTCCCTGGTGGTCTTGTGGTATCCAATCCCTCACAGTATCCCCTGGTGGTCTTGTGGTATCCAATCCATCACAGTATTCCCTGGTGGTCTTGTAGTCTTGTAGTATCCAACCCCTCACAGTATCCCCTGGTGGTCTTGTGGTATCCAATCTCTCACAGTATTCCCTGGTGGTCTTGTGGTATCCAATCTCTCACAGTATTCCCTGGTGGTCTTGTAGTCTTGTGGTATCCAATCCCTCACAATATTCCCTGGTGGTCTTGTGGTATCCAATCCCTCACAATATTCCCTGGTGGTCTTGGGGTATCCAATCCCTCACAGTATCCCCTGGTGGTCTAGTAGTCTTGTGGTATCCAATCCCTCACAATATTCCCTGGTGGTCTTGGGGTATCCAATCCCTCACAGTATTCCCTGGTGGTCTTGTAGTCTTGTGGTATCCAATCCCTCACAGTATTCCCTGGTAGTCTTGTAGTCTTGTGGTATCCAATCCCTCACAGTATTCCTTGGTGGTCCTGTAGTCTTGTAGTATCCAATCCCTCACAATATTCCCTGGTGGTCTTGTAGTCTTGTGGTATCCAATCCCTCACAATATTCCCTGGTGGTCTTGTGGTATCCAATCCCTCACAATATTCCCTGGTGGTCTTGGGGTATCCAATCCCTCACAGTATCCCCTGGTGGTCTAGTAGTCTTGTGGTATCCAATCCCTCACAATATTCCCTGGTGGTCTTGGGGTATCCAATCCCTCACAGTATTCCCTGGTGGTCTTGTAGTCTTGTGGTATCCAATCCCTCACAGTATCCCCTGGTGGTCTTGTAGTCTTGTGGTATCCAATCCCTCACAATATTCCCTGGTGGTCTTGTGGTATCCAATCCCTCACAGTATTCCCTGGTGGTCTTGTGGTATCCAATCCCTCACAGTATCCCCTGGTGGTCATGTAGTCTTTAGGTATCCAATCCCTCACAGTATTCCCTGGTGGTCTTGTAGTCTTGTGGTATCCAACCCCTCACAATATTCCCTGGTGGTCTTGTAGTCTTGTGGTATCCAATCCCTCGCAGTATTCCCAACTGGTATTGTAGTCTTGTGGTATCCAATCCCTCACAGTATTCCCTGGTGGTCTTGTAGTCTTGTGGTATCCAATCCCTCACAGTATTCCCAACTGGTCTTGTAGTCTTGTGGTATCCAATCCCTCACAGTATTCCCTGGTGGTCTTGTAGTCTTGTGGTATCCAATCCCTCACAGTATTCCCTGGTGATCTTGTGGTATCCAACCCCTCACAGTATTCCCTGGTGGTCTTTTAGTCTTGTGGTATCCAATCCCTCACAGTATTCCCTGGTGGTCTTGTAGTCTTGTGGTATCCAATCCCTAGTTAAACATTAATTGAGGAGCGCAAGAAGCTATAGAGGTATCTGGTACCCTTATCAAGGGAGCCGCTTTCCATATGATAAGACATAAAGACAGAAAAGACTATGGAGAGTGTCTACTAGCAAATATTACAAACGTTTATTGAATCAAAATGCAGTCACATAAAACTCCCTTATCCCCCCCTAAAATACAATCCCTCACAGTATTCCCAACTGGTCTTGTAGTCTTGTGGTATCCAATCCCTCACAGTACTCCCTGGTGGTCTTGTGGTATCCAATCCCTCACGGTATTCCCTGGTGGTCTTTTAGTCTTGTGGTATCCAATCCCTCACAGTATTCCCTGGTGATTTGTAGTATCCAATCCCTCACATTATTTCCTGGTGGTCTTGTAGTCTTGTGGTATCCAATCCCTCACAGTATTCCTTGGTGGTCTTGTAGTCTTGTGGTATCAAATCCCTCACAGTATTCCCTGGTGGTCGTGTGGTATCCAATCCCTCACAGTATTCCCTGGTGGTCTTATAGTCTTGTGGTATCCAATCCCTCACAGTATTCTCTGGTGGTCTTGTGGTATCCAATCCCTCACAGTATTCTCTGGTGGTCTTGTAGTCTTGTGGTATCCAATCCCTCACAGTATTCCCTGGTGGTCTTGTGGTACCCAATCCCTCACAGTATTCTCTTGTGGTCTTGTGGTATCCAATCCCTCACAGTATTCTCTCGTTGTCTTGTAGTCTTGTGGTGTCCAATCCCTCACAGTATTCCCTGGTGGTCTTCTAGTCTTGGGGTATCCAATCCCTCACAGTATTCCCTGGTGGTATTGTGGTATCCAATCCCTCACAGTATTCCCTGGTGGTCTTGAAGTCCTGTGGTATCCAATCCCTCACAGTATTCCTTGGTGGTCTTGTAGTCCTGTGGTATCCAATCCCTCACAGTATTCCCAACTGGTCTTGTAGTCTTGTGGTATCCAATCCCTCACAGTACTCCCTGGTGGTCTTGTAGTCTTGTGGTATCCAATCCCTCACAGTATTCCCTGGTGATTTGTGGTATCCAATCCCTCACAGTATTCCCTGGTGGTTTTGTGGTATCCAATCCCTCACAGTATTCCCTGGTGGTCTTCTAGTCTTGTGGTATCCAATCCCTCACAGTATTCCCTGGTGGTCTTGTAGTCTTGTGGTATTCAATCTCTCACAGTATTCCCTGGTGGTCTTGTAGTCTTGTGGTATCCAATCCCTCACAGTATTCCCCGGTGGTCTTGTGGTATCCAATCCCTCACAGTATCCCCTGGTGGTCTAGTAGTCTTGTGGTATCCAATCCCTCACAATATTCCCTGGTGGTCTTGTGGTATTTAATCCCTCACAGTATTCCCTGGTGGTCTTGTAGTCTTGTGGTATCCAATCCCTCACAGTATTCCCTGGTGGTCTTGTAGTCTTGTGGTATCCAATCCCTCACAGTATTCCTTGGTGGTCCTGTAGTCTTGTAGTATCCAATCCCTCACAATATTCCCTGGTGGTCTTGTAGTATCCAATCCCTCACAGTATCCCCTGGTGGTCTAGTAGTCTTGTGGTATCCAATCCCTCACAATATTCCCTGGTGGTCCTGTGGTATCCAATCCCTCACAGTATTCCCTGGTGGTCTTGTGGTATTCAATCCCTCACAGTATTCCCTGGTGGTCTTGTAGTCTTGTGGTATCCAATCCCTCACAGTATTCCCTGGTGGTCTTGAAGTCTTGTGGTATCCAATCCCTCACAGTATTCCTTTTGGTCCTGTAGTCTTGTAGTATCCAATCCCTCACAATATTCCCTGGTGGTCTTGTGGTATCCAATCCCTCACAGTATTCCATGGTGGTCTTGTAGTCTTGTGGTATCCAATCCCTTACAGTATTCCCAACTGGTCTTGTAGTCTTGTGGTATCCAATCCCTCACAATATTCCCTGGTGGTCTTGTGGTATCCAATCCCTCGCAGTATTCCCAACTGGTCTTTTAGTCTTGTGGTATCCAATCCCTCACAGTATTCCCTGGTGGTCTTGTAGTCTTGTGGTATCCAATCCCTCACAGTATTCCCAACTGGTCTTGTAGTCTTGTGGTATCCAATCCCTCACAGTATTCCCTGGTGGTCTTGTAGTCTTGTGGTATCCAATCCCTAGTTAAACATTAATTGAGGAGCGCAAGAAGCTATAGAGGTATCTGGTACCCTTATCAAGGGAGCCGCTTTCCATATGATAAGACATAAAGACAGAAAAGACTACGGAGAGTGTCTACTAGCAAATATCACAAAAGTTTATTGAATCAAAATGCAGTCACATAAAACTCCCTTATCCCCTCCTAAAATACAATCCCTCACAGTATTCCCAACTGGTCTTGTAGTCTTGTGGTATCCGATCCCTCACAGTATTCCCTGGTGGTCTTGTGGTATCCAATCCCTCACAGTATTCCCTGGTGGTCTTTTAGTCTTGTGGTATCCAATCCCTCACAGTATTCCCTGGTGATTTGTGGTATCCAATCCCTCACATTATTTCCTGGTGGTCTTCTAGTCTTGTGGTATCCAATCCCTCTCAGTGTTCCTTGGTGGTCTTGTAGTCTTGTGGTATCCAATCCCTCACAGTATTCCCTGGTGGTCTTGTGGTATCCAATACCTCACAGTATTCTCTGGTGGTCTTGTAGTCTTGTGGTATCCAATCCCTCAAAGTATTCCCTGGTGGTCTTGTAGTCTTGTGGTATCCAATCCCTCACAGTATTTTCTGGTGGTCTTGTGGTATCCAATCCCTCACAGTATTCTCTGGTGGTCTTGTAGTCTTGTGGTATCCAATCCCTCACAGTATTGCCAGGTGGTCTTGTGGTATCCAATCCCTCACAGTATTCTCTCGTGGTCTTGTGGTATCCAATCCCTCACAGTATTCCCTGGTGGTCTTCTAGTCTTGGGGTATCCAATCCCTCACAGTATTCCCTAGTGGTCTTGTGGTATCCAATCCCTCAAAGTATTCCCTGGTGGTCTTGTAGTTTTGTGGTATCCAATCCCTCACAGTATTCCTTGGTGGTCTTGTAGTCCTGTGGTATCCAATCCCTCACAGTATTCCCAGCTGGTCTTGTAGTCTTGTGGTATCCAATCCCTCACAGTATTCCCTGGTGGTCTTGTAGTCTTGTGGTATCCAATCCCTCACAGTATTCCCTGGTGATTTGTGGTATCCAATCCCTCACAGTATTCCCTGGTGGTTTTGTGGTATCCATTCCCTCACAGTATTCCCTGGTGGTCTTCTAGTCTTGTGGTATCCAATCCCTCACAATATTCCCTGGTGGTCTTGTAGTCTTGTGGTATCCAATCCTTCACAGTATTCCCTGGTGGTCTTGTAGTCTTGTGGTATCCAATCCCTCACAGTATTCCCTGGTGGTCTTGTAGTCTTGTAGTATCCAATCTCTCACAGTATTCCCTGGTGGTCTTGTAGTCTTGTGGTATCCAATCCCTCACAGTATTCCCTGGTGGTCTTGTGGTATCCAATCCCTCACAGTATTCCCTGGTGGTCTTGTGGTATCCAATCCCTCACAGTTTTCTATGGTGGTCTTGTAGTCTTGTGGTATCCAATCCTTTACAGTATTTCCTGGTGGTCTTGTGGTAGCCGATCCCTCACAGTATTCCCTGGTGGTCTTTTAGTCTTGTGGTATCCAATCCCTCACAGTATTCCCTGGTGATTTGTGGTATCCAATCCCTCACAGTATTCCCTGGTGGTCTTCTAGTCTTGTGGTATCCAATCCTTCACAGTATTCCTTCATGGTCTTGAAGTCTTGTGGTATCCAATCCCTCACAGTATTCCATGGTGGTCTTGTGGTATCCAATCCCTGACAGTATTCCCTGGTGGTCTTGAATTCTTGTGGTATCCAATCCCTCACAGTATTCTCTGGTGGTCTTGTGGTATTCAATCCCTCACAGTATTCTCTGGTGGTCTTGTGGTATCCAATCCCTCACAGTATTCCCTGGTGGTCTTGTGGTATCCAATCCCTCACAGTATTCTCTCGTGGTCTTGTGGTATCCAATCCCTCACAGTATTCTCTTGTTGTCTTGTAGTCTTGTGGTATCCAATCCCTCACAGTATTCTCTTGTTTTCTTGTAGTCTTGTGGTATCCAATCCTTCACAGTATTCCCTGGTGGTCTTGGGGTATCCAATCCCTCACAGTATTCCCTGGTGGTCTTCTAGTCTTGGGGTATCCAATCCCTCACAGTATTCCCTGGTGGTCTTGTGGTATCCAATCCCTCACAGTATTCCCTGGTGGTCTTGTAGTCTTGTGGTGTCCAATCCCTCACAGTATTCCTTGGTGGTCTTGTAGTCCTGTGGTATCCAATCCCTCAAAGTATTTCCAACTGGTTTTGTAGTCTTGTGGTATCCAATCCCTCACAGTACTCCCTGATGGTCTTGAAGTCTTGTGGTATCCAATACCTCACAGTATTCCCTGGTGATTTGTGGTATCCAATCCCTCACACTATTCTCTGGTGGTCTTCTAGTCTTGTGGTATCCAATCCCTCATAATATTCCCTGGTGGTCTTGTAGTCTTGTGGTATCCAATCCCTCACAGTATTCCCTGGTAGTTTTGTGGTATCCAATCCATCAAAGTATTCCCTGGTGATCGTGTAGTCTTGTGGTATCCAATCCCTCACAGTATTCCCCAGTGGTCTTCTGGTATCCAATCCCTCACAGTATTCCCTGGTGGTCTTGTAGCTTTGTGGTATCCAATCCCTCACAGCATTCCCTGGTGGTCTTGTAGTCTTGTGGTATCCAATCCCTCACAGTATTCCCTGGTGATCTTGTGGTATCCAACCCCTCACAGTATTCCCTGGTGGTCTTTTAGTCTTGTGGTATCCAATCCCTCACAGTATTCCCTGGTGGTCTTGTGGTATCCAACCCCTCACAGTATTCCCTGGTGGTCTTTTAGTCTTGTGGTATCCAATCCCTCACAGTATTCCCTGGTGATCTTGTGGTATCCAACCCCTCACAGTATTCCCTGGTGGTCTTTTAGTCTTGTGGTATCCAATCCCTCACAGTATTCCCTGGTGGTCTTGTGGTATCCAACCCCTCACAGTATTCCCTGGTGGTCTTTTAGTCTTGTGGTATCCAATCCCTCACAGTATTCCCTGGTGGTCTTGTGGTATCCAACCCCTCACAGTATTCCCTGGTGGTCTTTTAGTCTTGTGGTATCCAATCCCTCACAGTATTCCCTGGTGGTCTTGTGGTATCTATTCTCTCACAGTATTCCTTGGTGGTCTTGTAGTATCCAATCCCTCACAGTATTCCCTGATGGTATTGTGGCATCCAATCCCTCACAGTATCCCCTGGTGGTCTAGTAGTCTTGTGGTATCCAATCCCTCACACTATTCCCTGGTAGTTTTGTGGTATCCATTCTCTCACAGTATTCCCTGGTGGTCTTGTGGTATCCATTCTCTCACAGTATTCCCTGGAGGTCTTGTAGTATCCAATCCTTCACAGTATTCCCTGATGGTATTGTGGTATCCAATCCCTCACAGTATTCCCTGGTGGTCTTGTGGTATTCAGTCCCTCACAGTATTCCCTGGTAGTTTTGTGGTATTCAGTCTCTCACAGTATTCCCTGGTGGTCCCCTCACGTGCTCCCTCATATGCAGAGTCAGCAGAGGGTAGGATAAAGACTTAGATCCTCTCTTCCTGTGGCTGCCTGGCCTGTATGCCATCTGTTGAATGCTCTCTGCTCATCTGATCTCCTGCACATTACATTTAATCACATGACTTGCAGGAGAATAAGGAAGTAGAGAGCGGGGGGCTGCTACAGAGGATGTAGCGGAACATCCTGCACTGGAGGAGGGGAGCTTCTTTCATAAACCCCACCGCCCACTAGCTATGAATGCAGGGGAGCATGGGGGGGGGGGGGAGTGGAGCCAGCCTAGAGGTCATTGCTTCTCGTTTTATACACCACAAGTAACAATGTGTTCTTCTCCTGCAGATTAGTGAGGTGACCACAGAAGGGGACATGGGACGTAACGTCATGTAACAAGATGTGCAGCTCTAGAGGGAAGCGTCAACATCCTCTGCTGCCTGATCAATAAAGAGTTTATAACACCATCACTGCTCGAGTTTGAGACATTTATTTTTGTTTTTGTTTCTGTTTTTTATTCTGATATATATACTGTATATCTTACTAATATTATAAATGTGGAAGTTCGGATGTTTGTTACTCGATCACGCAACAATGGCTGAACGGATGTGAATGAAATTTGGCACAAACATAGCACATTACCTGGAATAACATATAGGATACTTTTTTATTCCCATAACCAAAAAGGGGGCGGGGACAAATACAAATTTCACTGGGAAAATTTAAACTGCAGCCATGCTTGCACTGTTAATGGCAGGGATCTCAGACTTTGCACAGTTGGTCACTGGGTGACTGGGATTGATATATTTAGAAAAGTGGGTGGAGCCTACAAAAGCCAAATCACAATTCACCTATTGATTTTCAAGGAAATATTTAATTGCTGCCATTCTTGCACTGTTATTGGCACAAGCCTCAAACCTGGTACAGTTGGTCTTTGGGTGACTGGGGTTCAAATTTGGAAAAAAAAGGGTGGAGCCACAAACAGCCAATCAGATTTGTTTCATTTCAATGCAAATTATTGATGCCAAAGACTGCAAAGCTCACAAAACGTGGTCATTGAGTGTTTGTGTGTTAGGGGTAGAAAAAGTGGGTGCAGCCAACACTAGCCAAATACATACCCGAGCAACAAATTTAGAAAAGGGGGTGGAGCCACAAACAGCCATCATAAAAATACACTGTACAGAAACACACACAGTATAGAGATATGTACACATGCAGTAGAGAGTAACACAGTAACGCACACACACATGCACATGTATTATTATTATTATTTATTATTATTATTATTATTATTATTATTTTTTTTTTTTTACAACACTGACGTTTTCTGAAATACTTTATAGAGTACATGGTCATGTCACTGACTGTCCTCAGAGGAGCTCACACTCTAATCCTACCACAGTCATAGTCTAATGTCCTACCATATTATTATTATGTATTTATATAGCACTGACATCTTCTGCAGCACATTACAGAGTACATAGTCATGTCACTGACTGTCCTCAGAGGAGCTCACACTCTAATCCTACCACAGTCATAGTCTAATGTCCTACCATATTATTATTATGTATTTATATAGCACTGACATCTTCTGCAGCACATTACAGAATACATAGTCATGTCACTGACTGTCCTCAGAGGAGCTCACAATCTAATCCTACCATAGTCATTGTCTAATGTCCTACCATATTATTATGATGTATTTATATAGCACTGACATCTTCTGCAGCACATTACAGAATACATAGTCATGTCACTGACTGTCCTCAGAGGAGCTCACAATCTAATCCTACCATAGTCATAGTCTAATGTCCTACCATATTATTATTATGTATTTATATAGCACTGACATCTTCTGCAGCACATTACAGAATACATAGTCATGTCACTGACTGTCCTCAGAGGAGCTCACAATCTAATCCTACCACAGTCATAGTCTAATGTCCTACCATATTATTATTATTATTATTATGTATTTATATAGCACTGACATCTTCTGCAGCACTTTACAGAGTACATAGTCATGTCACTGACTGTCCTCAGAGGAGCTCACACTCTAATCCTACCACAGTCATAGTCTAATGTCCTACCATATTATTATTATGTATTTATATAGCACTGACATCTTCTGCAGCACATTACAGAATACATAGTCATGTCACTGACTGTCCTCAGAGGAGCTCACAATCTAATCCTACCATAGTCATAGTCTAATGTCCTACCATATTATTATTATGTATTTATATAGCACTGACATCTTCTGCAGCACATTACAGAATACATAGTCATGTCACTGACTGTCCTCAGAGGAGCTCACAATCTAATCCTACCACAGTCATAGTCTAATGTCCTACCATATTATTCTTATTATTATTATGTATTTATATAGCACTGACATCTTCTGCAGCACTTTACAGAGTACATAGTCATGTCACTGACTGTCCTCAGAGGAGCTCACACTCTAATCCTACCACAGTCATAGTCTAATGTCCTACCATATTATTATTATGTATTTATATAGCACTGACATCTTCTGCAGCACATTACAGAATACATAGTCATGTCACTGACTGTCCTCAGAGGAGCTCACAATCTAATCCTACCATAGTCATAGTCTAATGTCCTACCATATTATTATTATGTATTTATATAGCACTGACATCTTCTGCAGCACATTACAGAATACATAGTCATGTCACTGACTGTCCTCAGAGGAGCTCACAATCTAATCCTACCACAGTCATAGTCTAATGTCCTACCATATTATTATTATTATGTATTTATATAGCACTGACATCTTCTGCAGCACTTTACAGAGTACATAGTCATGTCACTGACTGTCCTCAGAGGAGCTCACACTCTAATCCTACCACAGTCATAGTCTAATGTCCTACCATATTATTATTATTATGTATTTATATAGCACTGACATCTTCTGTAGCACTTTACAGAGTACATAGTCATGTTACTGACTGTCCTCAGAGGAGCTCACACTCTAATCCTACCATAGTCAAAGTGTAATGTCCTACCATATTATTATTATTATGTATTTATATAGCACTGACATCTTCTGCAGCACTTTATAGAGTACATAGTCATGTCACTGACTGTCCTCAGAGGATCTCACAATCTAATCCTACCATATTCATAGTCTTATGTCCTACCATAGTATTATTATGTATTTATATAGCACTGACATCTTCTGCAGCACATTACATAGTACATAGTCATGTCACTGACTGTCCTCAGAGGAGCTCACACTCTAATCCTACCACAGTCATAGTCTAATGTCCTACCATATTATTATGTATTTATATAGCACTGACATCTTCTGCAGCACATTACAGAATACATAGTCATGTCACTGACTGTCCTCAGAGGAGCTCACAATCTAATCCTACCATAGTCATAGTCTAATGTCCTACCATATTATTATTATGTATTTATATAGCACTGACATCTTCTGCAGCACATTACAGAATACATAGTCATGTCACTGACTGTCCTCAGAGAAGCTCACAATCTAATCCTACCATAGTCATAGTCTAATGTCCTACCATATTATTATTATGTATTTATATAGCACTGACATCTTCTGCAGCACATTACAGAATACATAGTCATGTCACTGACTGTCCTCAGAGGAGCTCACAATCTAATCCTACCACAGTCATAGTCTAATGTCCTACCATATTATTATTATTATGTATTTATATAGCACTGACATCTTCTGCAGCACTTTACAGAGTACATAGTCATGTCACTGACTGTCCTCAGAGGAGCTCACACTCTAATCCTACCACAGTCATAGTCTAATGTCCTACCATATTATTATTATTATGTATTTATATAGCACTGACATCTTCTGTAGCACTTTACAGAGTACATAGTCATGTTACTGACTGTCCTCAGAGGAGCTCACACTCTAATCCTACCATAGTCAAAGTGTAATGTCCTACCATATTATTATTATTATGTATTTATATAGCACTGACATCTTCTGCAGCACTTTATAGAGTACATAGTCATGTCACTGACTGTCCTCAGAGGATCTCACAATCTAATCCTACCATATTCATAGTCTTATGTCCTACCATAGTATTATTATGTATTTATATAGCACTGACATCTTCTGCAGCACATTACATAGTACATAGTCATGTCACTGACTGTCCTCAGAGGAGCTCACACTCTAATCCTACCACAGTCATAGTCTAATGTCCTACCATATTATTATTATGTATTTATATAGCACTGACATCTTCTGCAGCACATTACAGAATACATAGTCATGTCACTGACTGTCCTCAGAGGAGCTCACAATCTAATCCTACCATAGTCATAGTCTAATGTCCTACCATATTATTATTATGTATTTATATAGCACTGACATCTTCTGCAGCACATTACAGAATACATAGTCATGTCACTGACTGTCCTCAGAGAAGCTCACAATCTAATCCTACCATAGTCATAGTCTAATGTCCTACCATATTATTATTATGTATTTATATAGCACTGACATCTTCTGCAGCACATTACAGAATACATAGTCATGTCACTGACTGTCCTCAGAGGAGCTCACAATCTAATCCTACCACAGTCATAGTCTAATGTCCTACCATATTATTATTATTATGTATTTATATAGCACTGACATCTTCTGCAGCACTTTACAGAGTACATAGTCATGTCACTGACTGTCCTCAGAGGAGCTCACACTCTAATCCTACCACAGTCATAGTCTAATGTCCTACCATATTATTATTATGTATTTATATAGCACTGACATCTTCTGCAGCACATTACAGAATACATAGTCATGTCACTGACTGTCCTCAGAGGAGCTCACAATCTAATCCTACCACAGTCATAGTCTAATGTCCTACCATATTATTATTATTATGTATTTATATAGCACTGACATCTTCTGCAGCACTTTACAGAGTACATAGTCATGTCACTGACTGTCCTCAGAGGAGCTCACACTCTAATCCTACCACAGTCATAGTCTAATGTCCTACCATATTATTATTATTATGTATTTATATAGCACTGACATCTTCTGTAGCACTTTACAGAGTACATAGTCATGTTACTGACTGTCCTCAGAGGAGCTCACACTCTAATCCTACCATAGTCAAAGTGTAATGTCCTACCATATTATTATTATTATGTATTTATATAGCACTGACATCTTCTGCAGCACTTTACAGAGTACATAGTCATGTCACTGACTGTCCTCAGAGGATCTCACAATCTAATCCTACCATATTCATAGTCTTATGTCCTACCATATTATTATTATGTATTTATATAGCACTGACATCTTCTGCAGCACATTACATAGTACATAGTCATGTCACTGACTGTCCTCAGAGGAGCTCACGCTCTAATCCTACCATAGTCATAGTCTAATGTCCTACCATATTATTATTATTATTATTATGTATTTATATAGCACTGACATCTTCTGCAGCACTTTACAGAGTACATAGTTGTGTCACTGACTGTTCTCAGAGGAGCTTACAATCTAATCCTACCATAGTCATAGTCTAATGTCCTACCATATTATTATTATGTATGTATATAGCACTGACATCTTCTGCAGCACTTTACATAGTACATAGTCATGTCACTGACTGTCCTCAGAGGAGCTCACGCTCTAATCCTACCATAGTCATAGTCTAATGTCCTACCATATTATTATTATTATTATGTATTTATATAGCACTGACATCTTCTGCAGCACTTTACAGAGTACATAGTTGTGTCACTGACTGTCCTCAGAGGAGCTTACAATCTAATCCTACCATAGTCATAGTCTAATGTCCTACCATATTATTATTATGTATGTATATAGCACTGACATCTTCTGCAGCACTTTACATAGTACATAGTCATGTCACTGACTGTCCTCAGAGGAGCTCACGCTCTAATCCTACCATAGTCATAGTCTAATGCAGGGTTGCTCGTAAACTACGCCAGCACGAATCTACGCATCGTAGTACGCAACTACGCATCGTAGTTCGTAGGCGAAGTTTAAGAACTACACATACGCATTTCCGCGTAGTCGTAGTCCCGCTATGCGTAGCTTCGCCCGCTACGCGTAGTTGACGTATGTATTGCGAAGTCAACTACGCGTGCGGTAACTGCATTTATATGGGTCATTGCGCATGCGCAGAAACTTTATTGCCCTTTATACGCATACAATTCTGCATTGGATGTTGCAATGTATGCTTATATTAGTTTGTGTATGCGCATAGTTAGCAGATTATTGCGGAAATTTTTCCGCATAAGGGCATAAGCGGTCGCATCAACTACGCTACGCAATACGTGAAGCTTGCGTATTTTAATGCGTAGTCTACGGTAAGCTAACGTAGCGAAGTGGCTGCTTTTGGAGCCGAAGACTGCGAAGCGTATTTGCGTAAAAATACGCGTAGTTCCAGCGTAGCGAAGTTGGCTGACTACGACCATCCCTGGTCTAATGTCCTACCATATTATTATTATGTATGTATATAGCACTGACATCTTCTGCAGCACTTTACATAGTACATAGTCATGTCACTGACAGTCCTCAGAGGAGCTCACAATCTAATCCTACCATAGTCATCGTCTAATGTCCTACCATATTATTATTATGTATTTATATAGCACTGACATCTTCTGCAGCACTTTACAGAGTACATAGTCATGTCACTGACTGTCCTCAGAGGAGCTCACACTCTAATCCTACCATAGTCTAATGTCCTACCATATTATTATTATTATGTATTTATATACTACTGACATCTTCTGCAGCACTTTACAGAGTACATAGTCATGCCACTGACTGTCCTCAGAGGAGCTCACACTCTAATCCTACCATAGTCATAGTCTAATGTCCTACCATATTATTATTATTATGTATTTATATAGCACTGACATCTTCTGCGGCACTTTACAGAGTACATAGTCATGTCACTGACTGTCCTCAGAGGAGCTCACAATCTAATCCTACCACAGTCATAGTCTAATGTCCTACCATATTATTATTATTATGTATATAGCACTGACATCTTCTGCAGCACATTACAGAGTACATAGCCATGTCACTGACTGTCCTCAGAGGAGCTCACAATCTAATCCTACCATAGTCATAGTCTAATGTCATATCATATTATTATTATTATGTATATAGCAGTGACATCTTCTGCAGCACATTACAGAGTACATAGCCATGTCACTGACTGTCCTCAGAGGAGCTCACAATCTAATCCTACCATAGTCATAGTCTAATGTCCTGTGGAACTGAACTTTTGCACAGGACAAAATGGAAATGTAGAGAAACGTACCCTGTATAAAGTGGATCAAAGATAAACTTTTACCGATTGCATAATTCTGTTCCTTACAAATAGTTTATAGGGCATTCCTCAAGCCAAATACTTTTTTATGGTTTTAATACTCTAATTCCCTATAAACTAAATAAGCCTCGCCCACAGCTCCTCCAGCAACTAGGCACTTTGAGACTCATGTGGGTGGGGCGACCTCTGGATAGATAGGTGTGCAGACCTTGTAACTGATGATTAGGATGATGTCAGCCTGGCTTGTTCAACATTTCTTAATTCTGTCCCCAAGCTTCATCTTCCTGGACCTGGGAGTGACTTTTCCTGGATGGAAGTGCAATTGGTGCATGGCCAGTTAGACTGGCTTTAGTTACGACATGGATTATGCCAGTAAGTACAGCCAATGGTGTAACTGTAGCTATGACTAGGAGGCCTCACACTACTGGAGACTGGCTCTATAGCCATGTATGCAATCTGCAGTGTCCATTGGCATGTATGGCTGGAAACTCTATGTAATTGCTAATGGAAGCTTTTCATATACTATACTATGTGTTTCTTACTTGTGGGGGAATACAGCTCAGGATGACCCAGGGGCTTAAAGCAACCAAAAACTCTCTATTAAAAAGCAACGCTAAATATAATTTTGCCTTCCGAAAACAGAAGGTATTTGCGATAACTCAGCAGTCAGAGGGTGCATGTGCAGCGCGATGGAGAGCGGACATGTTTGAGAGAAACTCCATCCTGAGCTGAGAGAACCGGCACTTCCCAAGGCAAAAATAGCTATCAGATCCGCTCTTTTACTCTATCACCCTCGGTATCTTCTCACGGTGCGTGCGGCGCACACTATGGGGGGGGGGGGGGGGTCACTGTCCAGGCACACCAGCTCACGGTAAAATAAGTGTCTCTCTTCCCCTGAGCTTCCAAGATGTCAGGTACTTCAAGCTCCTCCCGCTGGGCCGTCGCTACAGGACTATACCATCCAAAACTACCAGGCGGAAGAACACCTTCTTCCCCCAAGCTGTTCGGCTACTGAACTCCAACCTCCCAAAGCCCGGCCCACACACCAGCGCGCTACATCCGGGTCGTTCAGCTGGTGCCCGCCGCTGCCTGCTTTGACCGATACCCAAATGGACTCGGGCCCTTTAACTGCACCTTACTACTAGTTACAGGACCGTACCTGCACAGCAGTGAAACAGTCAATACGAACTGACTACTGCATTTCTATTGTTCTATTGCATGTGTTGTCGTCTGTCTCATACTCTGCCTATGCCATGTGTACCACAAATAATTCCGTTTACAGCTCTTGCTGTACTTGGCGAAATAAAGTGATTCTGATTCTGGACTCTAGATCGTGACTCCTACTGCGACCTCCCAGAGCAGCAAATCCAACTCTGATCCTCTGACAAAAGGTGAGCGTGAGTGATGCCTGGATCCATATACAGTAAACTTTTCATTAATTTCCAAGTTGAGCCCACTAAGTCCACTCAAGCCATCTCACAGGAGCTGACGGCCCTCAGGGACAGAACCAAGTGCCTTGAAGTTAAAGCGGACCCAAACCAAACATTTTTTTAATTTAAAATATTTAGTTGCACCACTCTGACAAATACACAGATAAATAAACACTCCTTCAAGCCTATGAGCATCCTCTCTTTTCATAACTAGGGTTATACAGGTGGCAGCCATTAGCAATTCCTCCTTTACTGGACACCACCTACTCCACCAGTTTGCTGGATTTTGTTCCGGCAATTTGAAAGGAAGGGAGGTATTTCTCCAATAAATGTAAAATATTTTATATTTGTCGCTGAAAGGAGTGGTTGGTATTTAAGTTCATGTCACGGCCTTGTCAGATATCAGATGCCTTAGACTACTTAATTTCCTGGTGCCAGGACACCAAATAGTTAACAAAAGACACACACACACACACAGAAGTTGTGAGCCCAAGATCATTCTGTATTATGAGTTCCAGACTTCCTTATATGTTACAGAATACAGAATTTGCTCATGCGCAGTATATCATCATATGTCACCATAATTACAGAAAGTCATGTGATTTACAAGAAATAGCACAGTTCAATGATCACGGGGAAATATGTTATTTATGACCTTAAAGGTGTCCCCATTTGGGGCACTTATGGGTTTTTCCCAGCAAGAAGAATTTGACTATTCTCTACTTCATGCAGCCAGCTCTTCCAGCACAGATGTGTGTGGGTGGCTGATTGTTCTATAGACACATTAATATCACATTGATCAGATACATGTATGCTTGTATATGAAATTGATCTATATACTAATATATATATATATATATATACATATATATACATATATACCTACATATCCTTTCAGTCCCCCCTTTGGTCATTTCTTCCAAAGGAAGAAGATGACCATACTAAAGCCAATACCTAAAGCAAGCAGAGCTAGCATCACAGTAGGCAAAATTTTGATAGAAGTCTCCTAATGGTCAAAACACGAATAGCTATTTGGTAAAGTACTTCTAACAAAGAATATGATTAACTAACCTGTAACCTTAAACAACCAATTAAACAATGTTGGCCAATCTAATGGTCAAACAAATCAGAAAAATCAGAAAAGAACCAAATCAGAAATTACTCAGGAAAAAACCCAATAATTATTGTTCCTGATGCATATCAGAACTAAGAACAATTCTCTTTCCTGATGTAATTTAGTAAAAACCTTATGCGGACTGCATGCATGGAGCACGCTCATGTGTTTAACTTAGCCCGTGGCAGGAATATTTCTCTTAGATCAATATAAGGAGCTTTCTTATCTCAGCACTTACTCCAAGAGAAACTTCCATCTGCTCTATTTTAGAAAAGGGCTTGTCTGAATACTAGGCCTCAGATAGGCCAAAGTCAAAAACCCTTATGATAGCAACTAACTCATGCATAAGGTGGCTATATTTGGGAGAGGGTGGTCTTGACTCTACAATTTAGTTCACAAACTGTTTGTGAGGCATGGCAGACCTCCCACCTTCCATCAGTCATTGTACTCCAAGCTATCTCTGTATTCCTTTACTCTAAGTTACACACTCCTGTCAAAACAGGGGGTGGAAAGATAACACCAACCCAACTACAATCATACTCAGGCCTTAATGCCCAGAGTACAGAGGCTGAGATCAGAAATACAGGAGTACTGCCAGAACTCACCAAACAAGTCAAAAGTAGCTACAGGCCTCAGTACAGGACATATTTGTGAAAAGGAATACACAAATCACAGCAGGAGACTAGGGAACAAGGCTACATGAGACCCTCAACATCTCTGGCCTTCCAATTATCCCATATTAAATATACCAATCCGGTTGCACAAGGCAGCTGTAGTGCTGTGAAATTGTAGTCCATCACACCAATCATACCGACCAAAGCCTGTTATGCTTGCTCAGACAAACAGATAAACAAACTCTGATTTAGTAAGGGAAGGGAATGTTAGCTAATCGACTTTTTACCACAGTAATGGTAAATATCTATACAGACACACTAAAAATCAAAGCAGAAAAAGATGTAACTAATAGCAACCGCTGCCAAAGATACTCTTTCAAGGTCAGGATTAACAGGACAACTGTAATGATGGCTACCTTCAGATTTAACCATACTAGAAGGATTTTGCTAATCACACATATCGACACTCACCAACTATATTCACAATCAGGATAGGACAAAATATAATACTCTAGCAAAACTTAGCAAGACAACTATGGCCAACTTTAATCTACTAAAGACCAAAGTATCAAAAAGTAGGAGACTTGTTCCCTGAAAATCGCCCACTGAGATCAGGCCTGCTGAATTATATGTGTAGTAACACATATGCGTATGTATATATATATATATATATATATATATATATATATATATATATATATATATATATATATATATATTTTACCGTCTGATAAATATACAATTTTATAGTTATCTGGGTTGAAGAAAGATGTGTGTACATAAAGTTTAACCACAAACAAAGCACCACACTGGCCCATTTCACTGCTGATCCAGAGGAAGGCAAAAACCCTTATAAGGCATAGTGTAATTAGCCCCAGAAAGGGAAAAATTCCTTCCCGACTCCAAAATGGCAATCAGAAAAAATCCCTGGATCATCAGCACTTGGCCTTATTTAGTAATTGAGATAAAAAAATATCAGCTCATTACATATCAACCCATTATCTAACTTACAAAAACCCTAATCCTAATCTTTACTTAAAGAGACACTGAAGCGAAAAAAAAATGATGATATTATGATTTGTATGTGTAGTACAGCTAAGAAATTAAACATTAAGATCAGATACATCAGTGTAATTGTTTCCAGTACAGGAAGAGTTGGGAAACTCCAGTTGTTATCTCTATGCAAAAAAGCTATTAGGGCCCTTTTACACTAGCAGTCGCTAGCGTTCACGCTGAACGCTAGCGATTGCTGAATCGCAATTACCGGCGATTCCCCGACGTTCGCGGATGCGATTTTGCTATGCTATGCACTGCATAGCAAAATCGCGGCAAATATCGCTCCGCCGCGCGTTCGCGTTCCCGTCAAAAACGAATCGCGGTAGTGGAAATGACCTACCGCGATTCATATGTTAAAAAGCAAACCGTAGCGTTTGTAAAATCGCTAGCGGTTTGTGACTTTGCGATTCAGCCAGCGCAAACGCGCTGGTGGAAAAGGGCCCTTAAGCTCTCCGACCAAGTTAGTCGTGGAGAGGGCTGTTATCTGACTTTTATTATCTCAACTGTAATTGAAATGTTTACTTTTCCTCTGCCAGAGGAGAGTTCATTACTTCACAGACTGCTCTGAAAGACTCATTTTGAATGCTGAGTGTTGTGTAATCTGCACATATTATAGAATCATGCAATGTTAGAAAAAACACTATATACCTGAAAATAAAAAGTATGAGAATATTTTCTTTGCTGCTAATCTTCTAGTAATTATTCATAGTACACAACCAATTCACTATATCATATTTTTTTTTTCGCTTCAGTGTCTCTTTAAAGGGTGATATTGCAGAAATAAAGAAATAAAGGCTTTTACTATTCAGAAAGCATTAGCCCATAATGTGACTTACAACTAACTCTCCATCTAGAATATCCTTAATATCGCAGCCCACCCCAATAGGTCATAAAGTTATTTTTAGATAAACCAAGGTTTTCCCCATAGCTACTATTAATAGCTTTCCTACGGGCCCAATACACATAAGAATGTCCCACAATCCATACAATCTTCCTGGGTCTGAGATCCAGATCTTGTTCCATTCTTCAACAGATGACACAAGCAACTTTGAAACTTCTATCAGAAAAGTCTTAGCACACTGTCACTGTCCATCTGATGAAAAGTCTCTTTTCCCACTTGGAATTCAGGACTTAGTCGAACTATTTCACCCAATACAGTGGATCCAGTAGGAAATCCTACTGGACAGATAGCCTCAGGATAGCCTCTGGTCAGACTCCCTCTGGATGGATCCCTCTGGACAGGCTCCCTCTGGATCGGTCTCTCTAGACAGGCTCCCTCTGGATGGATTACCTCCGGATGGACTCTGGTCAGGTAGTCAGCTTTTATCCTCCTCAGGATAGATGTCTGGCAAGAAAGAAATGAAAAGAGTGCCAGCAAAAATCCAATAAATTCTTTATTTTTCCTAGTACTTGTAATACTAATATTATTCATACTCTCCACCATGAACTTCAAAACATACTTTGTGGATCTTTCTATGATCCCAACGGATCTCTCGCAATACCCCGTTCGCATGACGTCGCTGTACCCGTGCGAGTATGTGACTCCATACATGGCAGAGAGGATAAATTCCCAAAAGATTTTTTACACCATAATGAATTCCCATTTTTCATTCTTCCATTACAAGTTACATATCCATTTTCATTCCATCATACCTGCCACAATCATACCACAAACCCTAAATAGTGATGTATTTAAAGAACTTAGGTGGCCCTAGGCAGGGCTCTTTCTTTTTACAGAACTTAGGTGGCCTGGGCAGGGCTCTTTCTCCTCTTTGACCATACATTAAAGTTATTTTAATGTCTGGTCAGAGTTAGTAAAAGGCTATATGGCATAATATGAGCAGGGTCACAGTACAGCGGAACAGTGGCCAGCACTGTCTCCCTGTAACAGGGTTGGGTCCCCTTTCAGATTTTTAGCCACAGACATACAAAGAACATCTATATTGTCGTTATCCCTATAGTGCGCTTCAGGTACTACAACTATGGTTGTCCCCGAGACACACAGAAACAACACTAGAGAGACTAGCCTAAGGTCTCCTTACTAAACAAAATAGGCCCTAAACTATAGCAACCAGCAGAGGTGAAATTAAAATCCTGTCAGAGATAAAGTTTCTAATCAATACACTATAAAATTAAACAGTGTTTTTTTTCTCTGGAGTCTCCAGAACAGTGAAAAATCCATAGTATAATTGTCATAACAACATCAAATAATTCTACAGTTTGTCAAGAAGTTCAAGCAACCTAAAATAAAACTATTTTTCTAAGGATGAAAAAATGTTCTTATTTTCCTAGGCTGAGTGTAAATATATTCTCACTAAAAACAAGAGTGACTTAGAGTCAGAGCCTTAAACAACTTTCTGCTAATATATGTCATTAATGACATACACACACAGATGTTGTGGCGACCGGAGAGGAGGCAATAAATTAAAGGAGATAGATTTATTAACAGGAAGAGGGGTTATTAAGGTCAAAAACCCCACTATTGGGAAAGAATTCCTATAATACAAAGGATGATCTGAAATAAACAGCAAGTGTGACCCAGAACTACACATGCGATCTTAATTGACCTAAAACTGTATACCTGTCCTGACTATTTTATTTAGTATGTCCTCAGTGTTTCTCCATAAATTTTCCCAGATGAATATGGCTTTCATAGTTTCACAATATCTATAAGTACAAACAGTATACAATGTATTATTTTTTCAACAGTTGCATGACATTTAGAAATATTGAAGTTACAATAACTGTGCTTTATCAGTGTGGCTTGGAGGAGGAGCAGTTCTCTTATTAACCTCTAGGTGGCGAAGAGGCTGAGAAAATTCCTTCCACTGGGTGACCAGGCCAGTGAAGAATTAAATCAGACACAGTTTAGTTACAACAGCACGTAACATTTCAACAATGAGTTGCAAACAACATTAAATGCCTTTTCTGCTGCGATTTATAAAAAAAAAATACAGCCTAACAAATATGATACAATATTCAAGAAGGATTTATCCATGGAGAACTATTGAGTAAATCATTCGAATCTATATGCTTCAAAGTTACAAGCTATATAAATTCTGTCCAAATATGAACATTATTCTATCAAACTTATGGCAAACTACCATTACATGGGGAAATGATTTAACTCTACTCACTTGTATAAGTCTGGGTGACAAATGCCATTACTTAATTAATCCACTTTAGATTAAGGGAATTAGGTTGTACTAAAAACTCAATTCACTTTACACTATGAAACTAAGGTAACATGGTGACATAGCAGCCAGTACTCTCGCCTTGCAATGTTATTCAAATCCCTGCCTGGTCAACATCTGCCAGGAGTCCGCATGTCCTCCCCGTGTCTACATGGGTTTCCCCCAGGCACTCCAGTTTCCTCACCCAAAAAAAAACACAGACAAGTCAACCGGCTCCCTTCCAAATTGGCCCCAAACTATGATATATGATCTCACTATGCTACCTATGAAAAATATCAGAACCTCTTTTGGTCATGATATGAAAATTCCAAAAATCTATTCTGCAATATGGGAAACTTCATTCATATACATATAGACCTGGGTGACAGTTGGTATCAATGAATTAATTTAATTTAATTTAAGGATACTACGTTGCAGGAGAAAAATAATGACTGCTATGTCATTATTTACTAACCTCTAACATCTAACTAAGAAAAAACCTAAGATGTTGTGTAGATAAACATGACAATTAATTTACATCTTAAAATATTCTCCCAAAGGAATATATAAATTATCCACTGTTCAGAATAATCCAATAATATAACTCATAAAATTCCTTTCTACTTCTATACACGTACATACATATATACATATGCATGTATACATGTATACAGATATATTCTACGCTCATAAAGGCTTTTAAATGCATTTTTTTCAGCAGGAAAAAAAATGACAAACTAGTACGTTTAAGTTACTTCCTCATTTTACTTTCCTGTCACTGACTCCTTCAGAGGTAAAACCCACACAGATGTTGACGGCCGTAGATCACTGAAGAAAAAATCTGCCATGTCCCAATGCATTTTTAACTAAAGACTCAAGACTAAAAGGGGAACTCTAACACTATTTAATAAAGTTACTTAAGTATTTCTGACTATTTCAAAATCATTATTAAAAGGAACACATAGTTTCTTTAGGGGGCCACATGCCTGTCTAATTACTTGAGACTAAATGATTTAAAGAAGTAATCTCCTAATAAGAAAGAAGAAAACCTATTTTATGAGGCAGATATACCTATAGTTTCAACACATACTTTCATGGGTGCCCAGTGACGTAACTAAGGAGCTGTGGGCCCTGGTGCAGGTTTTACATGGCCCCCCCCCCAAGAACTTTATACATAACAATTGATACAGCGCACCAAAACTTGCCAAGGACAAGCACAGTGTCAGAGGTGCAAGAAGGGGATGGGGAACAGTGTGTTAAGGATTGCTACTATTCAAAGCATCTATAGAAGTGATTATTACCCCCTATTGTTACACCCCTGCGGGTACCACCTCTCTACCATACATATCACAAGCATGTACTCAATACAACTCTCAATTTACACACATATGTGTCAGTTTACACACAATATATATGAATACATTATGATACATGTTATTCTATATCCTTATGAACTTTTTACCTAAGTTTGCAATAATTAATTACATTACTATATTTCTGAAATTTTTCTCTTACAGAAAGGCTTATATCAAATGACACAGACATATTTTTATTCAGATAATTTTTTGACGATCCATCTGCACAAAATTCCAGTAAAATCAGATATTTCAAAGTGGCATCTGAAAACCCAGTTTTGTACGTACATAGAACTTCTTATCTGACTTATATGAGTGTCTTTTATATTAATTTTACTAATCATTTCTCAGAAATACAGTAAGGATCTTATAACAATTTATATAATAATTTATCATCGCTTGCGCAACCTATACACGGAGAACATACATAAAAACACACTGTTAGTCAAGATTAACACACAAACAAGACAGACTTGGACATATATAATTCTAATCACCGTTAGACATAATTCTTTAGCCAATTGTATATGGATTGAACTATTATTCCTTTCTCCCCCTAAAGGGAATGACAGCCCAAGACTAATATACTATATTATATTCTAACCAAGGATGACCAAAATATTTTTCTTCCAGATATTCTGGCAACACAAAGGTACATAAGTTTCATCTATATTAGGGATTGGGATAGGAAACATTTTGACAGTATTTTGACCCATTGATCTAATTTCAGTTTTATACTGTAATTTAATGGCCCTCTATTAAATCTATGTGTCAAATACAAATATAAGATATTGCCGTACCAAAACTATTTTTATCAATAACTAATATTTATCAATAATTCTATAATTCTCATCTCATGAGAACAAAACAAACTTTGTCTAGGGATTTTTCCTTTCTACATCCTAACTAAACCCAAACTGTTTCTTAGAATTTAATAACTTTTTTCTTAACCTTACTAATAAAACAGATTATTATTTACAAAACAAACACAAACAAATAATCTAAAACATCTGAAATTTATCTGACATTATAAAAACCTTACAAAAATAAACTATAATAAACCCATTCAAAACCTAAGAAGAACTACAAGTACCCAAAAATCCATACCATATGGTGTCCTGTTCATTACCCAAATGAACACTATTTTCTTACCAAAAGAAAATATTTATTGAAGTTGATCAGACTTCAAATTTGTTAGATTTTTCCCCCCAAAAAATCTATATTTCTCTTAGACCTACTAAGAGAAGCGATAGACTTACCAAAAGTCCCTTCTCCCTAATATTTTTTTTTTTTTAAACTTAAGGCCTTCTAAAAACCTTATAATCTATATAATTAAAATTATACTATCAAAAAACACAAACTCCAAAACCGGATTCGTTTTGGTATCAACAGAAATTTCACATAAATAATATAGACACCTCTCTCTTTAAAAAACAAAAAGAGAAATATCGTCATATTACTTACGTGAATTCTGAAGAAGACCATCCGCGGCGAGTCCCCAGCTGAAAGGAGTGGTTACTATTTAAGTTCATGTCACGGCCTTGTCAGATATCAGATGCGTTAGACTACTTAATTTCCTGGCGCCAGGGCACCAAATAGTTAACAAAAGACACACACACACACACAGAAGTTGTGAGCCCAAGATCGTTCTGTATTATGAGTTCCAGACTTCCTTATATGTTACAGAATACAGAATTTGCTCATGCGCAGTATATCATCATATGTCACCATAATTACAGAAAGTCATATGATTTACAAGAAATAGCACAGTTCAATGATCACGGGGAAATATGTTATTTATGACCTTCCAGGTGTCCCCATTTGGGGCACTTATGGGTTTTGCCCAGCAAGAAGAATTTGACTATTCTCTACTTCATGCAGCCAACTCTTCCTGCACAGATGTGTGTGGGTGGCTGATTGTTCTATAGACACATTAATATCACATTGATCAGATACATGTATGCTTGTATATGAAATTGATCTATATACTAATATATATATATATATATACATATATACCTACATATCCTTTCAGTCATCATGCAGCTGTAAAAAGGCTGCTATTTATCATTATCATTTAGAAAATAGATTTTATTTCTGAAATCTTGTATTTTTAATTTGGGTCCACTTTAAGCACAATGAACTTTTACTGGCACCAGTGCTGCTCAGATACCATTTTTCACTATCTGGAACTAATTCAGATCCGGATACCCCTCTATCCGATCCGGGTCGGATATCTGAATCAAAAATGTTCCAATCCGAATCCGGGTCGGGTATCCGGCCCCAGTATCCTGGGTATCTGGCCGGATTCGGATATCTGGATAGAAAAACTGGAAGTGCCCATTAAATTGCTTTAAAAAGGGCTTTTGGGGTCAATGAGGCATGTAGCATCATTATTTTGTAACGGGAAACACTAATTGATGATGTGGGGACTTAAAATCCCCCCCCCCCCCCAAAAAAAAATGGCTGTCAATTAACATCAGGCCTAGGTTCCAGACAGCGGTCGTGCAGCCCACTTTGGCTATCATTCATAAAGGGGTGTTTGGTAAATAAAATCAGTGCGGAAAACACCGCATTCGGTAGTTTAGACTTCTGTGTGCTCATTCATAAAACTGTGTACAGTTGCGCTAGCACTGCAGTGATTTCCCGCACTAGGCTGGCTCTGGGCTGTCGGTAGGCTGGCGTAACAGGAGAAGCTGCCTGAGTCCCTCTGTGTGCTGCTCTCACTGCTGCTGCTTGGGAGGTCTGTCTCCATTGACATAGCTGTAATCCGCAATCTTATCGCTACTTCCAAGGGAGCGGTATTCCCCGTCCGCATACCGCTTGCTCTAATCTTTATGAATTGACATTTAGTAACATTTGTTAAGATAATCACCGCACAAGGGGGTAATTTATTGCTCTACTTGGGAATGTCAACTGTTGTTGCAGAAACAGCCTTTATGAATAGACATTTTGCTATGTACTCGCTGTTTTCAGCAGGAAATGCTTTATGAATGATAGCCATTGTGTCCAAAGTCCAAAATGCAAAGTGCAAAATGCCACATGCAAAGTGCCAAGTGCAAAGTGCCACATGCAAACACGTGCAAAGTGCCACGTGCAAACACGTGCAAAGTACAAAGTGCCACGTGCACACACGTGCAAAGTGCCATGTGCAAAGTGCAAAGTACTACGTGCAAACACATGCAAAGTGCAAAGTGCCAAGTGCAAAGTGCCACGTGCAAACACGTGCAAAGTGCCACGTGCAAAGTGACACATGCAAAGTACCACGTGCAAACACGTTCAAAGAGCAAAGTGCCACGTGCAAAGTGCAATGTGCCACGTGCAAACACGTGCAAAGTGCCACATGCAAACACGTGCAAAGTGCCACGTGCAAAGTGACACGTGCAAAGTACCACGTGCAAACACGTTCAAAGAGCAAAGTGCCACGTGCAAAGTGCCACGTGCAAAGTGCAATGTGCCACGTGCAAACACGTGCAAAGTGCCACATGCAAACACGTGCAAAGTGCCACATGCAAACACGTGCAAAGTGCAAAGTGCCACGTGCAAACACGTGCAAAGTGCCACGTGCAAAGTGCCAAGTGCAAAGTGCGAAGCGCCACGTGCAAACACATGCAAAGTGCCAAGTGCAAAGTGCCATGTTTGAACGTGGCATGTGGCATGTGGCACTTTGCACGTGTTTGCACGTGGCACATGGCACTTTGCACGTGTTTGTACGTGGCAGGCAGCAGTTGGCCTGGTGTGTGCACAGCACACACACAGACACATTGCAGCTGCAGCAGCACTGCCGCACACACTCTAAATGCCACACTATGACATCAATCAAGCTAATGAATGATTTAACTATAGTGTAGTGATAGTAAAGGGGTTAATCACTGAACAGCTCATCACTGTGTACAGCCCTTGCCTGCAGGGGTGAGCCTGGGGTGCCTGGCACCTGGGTGCAAGATTTTCTCTGGCGCCTTTGGGAGTGGTTAAATTAACCGCGCCCAACCATATAACCACACCCATGTCCTGCATGTGATACCCCATTCCTACCCCTCTTCCACGGGCTTGCTCTTGGCTGCCTGCGAGTCTGCTAGTCTCTGGACTGACTCAGGCTGAGAGGCTCTGCGAGTGCGACGCAGTGTCACACTACGTATTTATGGCTGCCTGCCGCCACCCTACTCTCGCTCGCTGTCGTCGGCTCCTCCCCCCGCCAAGCCCAAGCGTGAGGTGGGCTGCCTGTATCTTTCCCGTTGCGCTGCGCAGCCTGCCAGTGTTGCCAACCTTTCACATTATTTTTTACTGACAAATACCTAAAAATTTACTGACAAAAGATTATTTTTACTGACAAAATTTCCCCACTAAATGCACATAAGAGAAAGCGTTTCACCAGTAAATGCACATAATGAGAGACAGCTTTTCCCCAGTAAATGCACATAATAAGAGACCACTTTTCACCAGTAAATGCACATAATAAGAGACAGCTTTTCACCAGCAAATGCACATAATAAGAGACAGCCTTTCATCAGTAAATGCACATAATGAGAGACAGTTTTTCCGCAGTAAATGCACATAATAAGAGACAGCTTTTCACCAGTAAATGCACATAATAAGAGACCGCTTTTCACCAGTAAATGCACATAATAAGAGACCGCTTTTCACCAGTAAATGCACATAATAAGAAACTGCTTTGCACCAGTAAATGCACATAATAAGAGACAGCTTTTCACCAGCAAATGCACATAATAAGAGACAGCTTTTCACCAGTAAATGCACATAATCACAAACAGCCAGCGTCCCCAGTATATGTAGCCAGCCTGGACCCCGTTTAGGTAGTGAGTGACAGGGACCCCGTTTAGGTAGTGAGTGACAGGGACCCCGTTTAGGTAGTGAGTGACAGGGACCCCGTTTAGTTAGTGAGTGACAGGGACCCCGTTTAGGTAGTGAGTGACAGGGACCCCTTTAGGTAGTGACAGGGACCCCTTTAGGTAGTGAGTGACAGGGACCCCCTTTAGGTAGTGAGTGACACGGACCCCTTTAGGTAGTGAGTGACAGGGACCCCCTTTAGGTAGTGAGTGACAGGGACCCCCTTTAGGTATTGAGTGACAGGGACCCCCTTTAGGTAGTGAGTGACAGGGACCCCCTTTAGGCAGTGAGTGACAGGGACCCCGTTTAGGTAGTGAGTGACAGGGACCCCATTTAGGTAGTGAGTGACAGGGACTCCCCCTCTAGCCGCCACCGCTCTCCCCTCACCTTGCAGTGTCAAACCTCAGGATCAGCAGTGACCCGACCAGTAAGAGCGGGTGCCGGACGCACCCTCTCTATATGCGGAAGTGATGTCACTTCTGCATATCAGTGCGGTGTGCTAGGTCCTAGCGCCCGCACTATTGGTCGCAGCCTGATCGAGGTTTGACGTGGCTAGAGGGAGGGAGGGAGCGGTGGCCAGAGGGGGTGAGCAGCGGACGGATGGTGCCTGTCAGAGACAGGCGCCTGGGTGCAATGCACCCGCAGCACCCACCCAGGCGCGGCCCTGCTTGGCCCAGCAGCACTGCAGCACACACTCTAACTGTCACACTATGAGACATCAATCAAGCTAATTAACAATTTAACTATAGAGTAGGGATAGTAGTGAAGGGGTTAATCAATGGACAGCTTTACATTTATAACTGTGTACAGCCCTTTATAGGCCACCAGCACTGGAGCATGTCTCTCAGTGTGCATTCAGCAAGCCAGGACGATCTGTCTCATCATGGCAGCCCTCCTTATTATACAGGGGGGGCTGGCCAGTGTTCCTTTCTGTGATTGGGTGCCAGAGCTTAGGCTGGGAGGCCTCTGATTGGCTCAATGAGGTCAGGTGGTGCCGGCCAGGGTTCCCCTTTGTGATTAGTTGCTAGGGCTTCTGCTGGGAGCCCTCTGATTGGCTCCAG
This sequence comes from Hyperolius riggenbachi, assembly GCF_040937935.1. Classification (NCBI taxonomy): domain Eukaryota; kingdom Metazoa; phylum Chordata; class Amphibia; order Anura; family Hyperoliidae; genus Hyperolius; species Hyperolius riggenbachi. The sequence continues at coordinate 6,931,904 of NC_090649.1, read as the reverse complement.
GACGTCATCACCTTAGTTACAGTATTTCGGATCCGGATACCCGCAATATCCACGGATATGCACGGTATGCGCCCAACTATCCGCAGATAGCTATCCGGATTTAGGCACAGCTATCCGGAATCCGGATCCGGTCGGATAGCTGAAAAAGTTCGGATTATCTGGGTTACCCAGATATCCGGAATCCTGATGAGCAGCACTGACTGGAACACAATGATCTCTAAACATCAGGATCTTATGGGCATGTGTGCATCTCATGATCAGGCTCACGTTCCTGGGAGCGCTCTGTGTTTGCACAGTTCAGAGAGAATTCAACTGTTCCAGAGCAGAGCACTTCCGGCAAAGGGGACACTATCACCAGGGGTTGTGATCTTCCAGAGATGAGAACGGAGGCCTGGCTCACAGCAGAACCGCACTATGTGCATGACTCTTATACCGGCCAGTGTAATTATGTGTAGTAGCCAGCGTGATGACGCATAACGTGCCAGGCGGGGACTCATATTGTTAACTTCAGGGGGAAGTCACCAATTAACGAAGCCTCCAGCGGGACCAGGAGAGGAGCCAGGAGGACACTGGGGCACCTTGCAGCCTACGGTGGGCTGGAGGATTCCCCAGGTAAGTTTAAATTGTGATTTTAAAACCTGCTCAGAGTCCCTTTAAGAGAAGTATACAGAGGCGTAGATACACTGTCCAGCGGTTTGTGAAGAGGTTAACCTCTAAGTTTGGCTCCACTTTAATGTAACTTACCCCAAGTTAGAAGAAATGTAAAAGGCAATTTTTATTGCAAAAATATAAAGCCATTTAGGGGAAACTGTTCGGTAAAAGAAAATGGCCCAATTCACCAAGAGATCAAACTCTCTTGTTCATCCCTATTCTTAAGTTACCAGGAACCCCAGAAACCAGGTACCTCACTTTATAGAGTGGAAGTGTCATGGGGACTCCTGTGTTCAGGACAAGATGCCCTGATCTTGGAGAATAAAAATCTAACTTTTTGAGTCTCAATAAGTTATTGGGTCTAGCTACAGATCTCTCCAGCTTTTCGCCAGCTGGTAGTGGGGGCCTGCTGGAAGCATGCTACAGGGACTGCCAGGACTTATTCATCAAGTATATTTTGTGAGGAGTGGACATATTGTGGAAGACTGTACCTTCCTTAAGACTTATATAGTTACATAGTTACATAGTGTAACGATTGGTGTCAGCACACAGAGAGTATCTGATTATTAATGATCTGCAGAATCACCAAGAATACAGATGTATACCTGATTATGGGTGATCTGCAGAATCACCAATAATACAAGTATGACTAACCTCTGGACACCTAAAGAGTGTAAGTGCTTGGTGCAACTGTAAGGCTATCTCCAGTGGAGCGGGAGACACAGATACTACTGCAGCCAGTAACCACCTGAGGGGCAGGTGGCCCCTGACTGTGCAGGGACTATATCTTTAAGCGGATAGAGATAATATAGCAACCAGTGATTCCCTGATGGATTGGGAATCAGACTGTACTGCAGCCATTAGACTCCTAGGGGTAGAGGCCACTGGCCGGACTGCAGGAAGGACTCTCTGAGGAGCAGGAGGTCCTTGCAGCTAACTGACACCTGGTGGATTAGTGTCACGGGTAATACAGACAGACTGATCACTCGAGGGATGAGTGACAGTCAGAAGGGTCAGACAGGCCAGGTCAGCAACACACGAGCAGATAAGGTACAGTGACAGAAAGCTGATTCGGTAACCGGGTACTGGCAAGGTTGGCAACTGGTAGACAGATAGGCAGAGGTACCGAATCAGAAAGCAAGAGAGAGGTCAACAGAGCCAAAGGTCATAACAGATATCCGTATAGCACAATACTAGTATGGGGTGTGAGGTCCTTGGTCTCAACACCCGGGAACTAGTCTAGATGATAACAGTGGAAACCCAGTTCCTAATCTTGGTGTGAGGTCCTTGGTCTCAACACCCTGGAACTAGTCTAGATAATAACAGAGGTAACACAGTTCCTAATCTTAGGTGTGAGGTCCTTGGTCTCAGCACCCGGGAACTAGTCTAGATAATAACAATACAATAATACAAAAGAGTACAAGTGGATTCTGGCTAAGTGTGAATTCCCAACTCCGGCTGGTTCTAACACACTGTAAGATCTGACTGGTCTGAGTGCTCACACGTTAGTATTCGCAACGGCAGACAACCAGCAACTGACAGGCAAGATCTATATATACTACAGCGCTCCGCAGCACCGCCCCCAGCCACTCAACCAATCAGGAGTTCCGCTGAGATCAGCTGATCGTCCTGATCAGCTGATACCTCTCCTGCTAGCATAAAGGTCCTGTCTTCTGGCGCTCGCGTGCGTAGCTCTCCATCTGTGTGCACTAGAAGGCCCAGACAAACCAGACACATGTTGCTGTGCGGAAACCGCCGGTCTGAACGTGGAGACAGCTGACCCACCGCCAGACCGGCTTCTCTGCTATTCATTACACATAGTTATTTTGGTTGAAATAACTATGTGAAAAAAGACATACGTCCATCGAGTTCAACCAGACTGTAAGTTCTTTTTCTTTCTCTTAGTTTTAATACCTCAGAATCATTACAAACTAATTGGTAGCATTGAAAAGAGCATGGAACGTAGCAGAAAAAAACCCTGTAGACCACAAAAACCAATGGGCTATCAGAATGCTAAACCTAGACAGTCACCAATTTACAAGACAAAGCCGAGCACTTGGGTCTCAGCTGGAGAACCTCTTGAAGGAATAGCTGATTCCTTGTGTGGAAGAGGCCAATCAGCTGATCTGGGAGGATGCAGACCATTAGCAGCATTATTATTTAGTCACCACAGCACAATGCCAAAAACCAATAGGTCATATCCTATGATAGAGAAATGGCCACTTTTGGAAAATTACAGCTATCCATAAGGCCCTACTGAAACAAAGGAATCTCAAGGCTTCTTGGAATCATGTGCTAGTTCCGGCAATGAACACCGTCTGTCAGAAAAAAACAGAACCTTTTATTGTGAATTAGTGGGAGATGTTGATGGATTATTTCAGGACTAAATTACATTGTGAACTTCCGGGATTGTTGACAGGTGGAAAGGTGAAGTGCTAACAAAATGCTGGACCCAAGAGAAGAGAAATACTGTGCGACTATCAAGCAGGCCAAGCTGGACCATTGCTCAATAATTCCTGATTCCCACCAGATATCATTATTTTTTTACACTCTTCATGCAATGTTAAAAACTCTACAACCTGTACACTGACTACTTTACATTGTATCAAAGTGTCACAGACATCTTCAGTGTTGAGAGGTGCACTGACTTTTGCGAGACACTGTACATGATGCATTGGAAGTCTCCCAGTCAATGAAATGAATGTCATTGGACATCACTAGGCAGAAAGTTAGAGGTACACCAAGCTCATTATATGTGGGCTCCTATTCACCTGTAAATGGCTGGATCTTTATATGTGTGAATAGCCTCAAACAGACACGTAGCACACAGAATTCTGCTATTTCCAGTTTGGTAAGAAGGGAACAATTAGACTCAGAACAATGACAGAGAATAAAAATTCTGAGAAAGAACTTTATAGAACAGCTGTCATTTATATGCATACTCAATGAGAGATTATCATGCAGCTGTGATAATTATAAGGCCATGCCCATCTGTCTTCCCTCCAAGATCCTGATATAAACACCAGAGAGAGAGAGATGGATCCAAGATATCGACTGACAAACATGAGAACATCAGCAGCTGTCGCCTTCTGCCTCCTTCTGGGGCTGGTGCTTCTCCAGGCCGTGTCTGCCGGTAAGTGCACCTGCCATGGAACTATCTCTATAGAGTGTGTGTTTGTGTGTGTGTGTGTGTGTGTGTGTGTGAGTGTGCGTGGGGGGGGGGGGGGAGTAGTATGTTTGTGGTGTGTTTTTGTGTGTGTTTGTGTCTGACATCGTCTTGGAACTGCCTATGCAAACTTATAAAAGAGTAGAAAATATAATGAGTAAGACCTCCATAAGGTGGAACATACTCATCCACCCCTTACCTTTCTGATTACACTCCCGGAGGGTCTGGGATGTGGAGTGTAACTAGCTGTGCGCCCGGCAGCAGACACCCACTATGAGAACGGAGGAGCAGGGAACGCAGTGCAGAGCCCACCAGCAGCCCCAAATGGGGGAGTGGCTACATTTCTCTTTTAACATCCTATGACACGTGAGTGTAATGGTTGCTTATATTATAATACATTGCTATGGTTTTCCGCTATGTGAGGCTTTTCATTAGAGGTTGGCTGACTGTATGTACGGTAAAAAGGCTACAACACAGATATGTAGAGGAGTCGGGGGAGGAATTGCTTGCTGCCAGGGAGATGGGGAGGGGGCGACCCATTGATGATCCCACCTATTGACCTTATGGAGGGTGTAAAAGGATGGTGAGTGCTGTACTGGGTGTGTGCTGGTGGCTATATCTGTCCTGGGGCTGAGTGAAGCTGCCTGGTGCAAGCTGGCTAAAGACTCTCACTCTATATACAAGATTCTGTTGGTCCTTCATTTGTCTCAGGAATAGATGTTTTGATTGAAGGACATTATCCGCTGGACATTTGTCAAAGTTTGTGTAGTGTTTCCTCAGTGAAATATAACTAAATCAAACAGCCAGTAAATCAAAACCGGTTGACTTACATTATACTTGAAATATGTAACGATTGGTGTCAGCAACACAGGTTTGTCTGATTATTGGTGATCTGCAGTATCACCAATAATGCAGACGCTATACATGATTATGTGTGATCTGCAGTATCACCAATAATACAGACGCTATACATGATTATGTGGTGATCTGCAGAATCACCAATAATGCAAGTATAGTGTGACACAGGACACCTAGTGTAGGTAGAGTGTTTGGTGCAACGGAAAGAAAGGTTATCTCCCGAGGTGCGGGAGATACAGACTCTACTGCAGCCAGTGGACCCCTGAGGTGCAGGTGACCACTGACTGTACTTCAGCTGCCCTCCCGAGTGTAGGAGAGACAGACTGTACTGCAGTCAAGGATTCCCTGATGGATTGGAAATCAGACTGTACTGCAGCCAGTGGACTCCTATGGGATAGAGGCCCCTGGCTGGACTGCAGACATGACTTCCTGAGGAGCAGGAAGCTCTTGCAGCTAATTGACACCTGATGGATGAGTGTCATGAGCAGTACAGTTAGACTGATCACCCAAGGGATGAGTGACAGCCAGAAAGGTCAGACAGGCCAGGTCAGCAACACACGAGCAGATAAGGTACAGAGACAGAAAGCTGATTCGGTAACCGGGTATAGGCAAGGTTGGCAACTAGAAGACAGATGAGCAGAGGTACCGAATCAGAAGACAAGAGAGAGGTCAACAGAGCCAGAGGTCATAACAAATAGGTACAATCCTAGTCTGAGGTGTGAGGTCCTTGGTCTCGACACCCGGGAACTGGTCTAAAGTATAACACAGTAATGACACCGTAATCCTATACTTGGGTGTGAGGTCCTTGGTCTCAACACCCCGGAACTGGTCTAAAGGATAACACAGTAATGACACAGTAATCCTAAGCTTGGATGTGAGGTCCTTGGTCTCAACACCCCGGAACTGGTCTAAAGGATAACACAGTAGTGACACAGTAATCCTAAGCTTGGGTGTGAGGTCCTTGGTCTCAACACCCTGGAACTGATCTAAAGGATAACACAGTAAAGTACAAGAGCGGAATCTGGCTAAGTGTGAATTCCCTGTTCCAACTGGTTCTAACACACTGTGGGATCTGACTGAGGTCTGAGTGCTCACACGTTAGTATTCGCAACGGCAGACAACCAGCAACTGACAAGTAAGTTCTATATATACTACAGCGCTCCTCAGCGCCGCCCCCAGCCACTCAACCAATCAGGAGTTCCGCTGGGATCAGCTGATCGTACTGATCAGCTGATACCTCTCCTGCTGGCATAAAGGTCCTGTCTTCTGGCGCGCGCGTGCGTAGCTCTCCATCTGTGTGCACTAGAAGGCCCAGGCAAACCAGAGACATGTTGCTGTGCGGAAACCGCTGGCCTGAATGCGGAGATAGCCGCCCTGCCGCTAGACCGCGCGGCGGCATCTTCGCTATCCATTACAAAATATAAATGGAGGTTTAATCGCCTTTAAGAGGTGATATTGCAATTAGGGGTGACACTAGTAGGAGATTCGATGATAATAATTGTGGTTCTCTGGATTTCCAGTTGCTGGTGATCATATGCCGTGTGGCTAATATTAAGTGACATATCTGAGATTTGTATGCAGAGTCAATTTTCTCAAAGTAACTTCAATTCAATTCAAGCACTTTGTCATTGTGTAACACAACAGAATATATAGAATATAGGGAACATAGTGATAGTAACAAAGGTAGAAATAGAGGAATTATACAAGTAAGCAGCTATTTCAAATATTTAAACAATTTGTACACAGTGTTCATTATTTCAGGGAAGATTCAGAGTTTATCAAGTTTATGGCAGTTGGGAAAAAGCTGTTTTTCCGTCTGTTTGTATGATTGATCTAAAATGTTTACCTGATGGAAGGAGCTCAAAAAAGGCATTTCCAGGGTGAGTGTTGTCCTTGATAATGTTTTTGGCCCTTCTCATACAGCGAGTATTATACAAGAGTTCTAGTGATGGTAGCTCAGTGCCAATAATGGCTTCCGCTGTTTTAACAACTCGCTGCAGGGCTTCTCTAGTAGCCTTGGTGCAGCTGTTGTGCCAGGCCGTCATGCAATTGGTCAGAACGCCTTCTATAGTGCATATAAGAAGACAAAGAGAAACACTTATATAGCGCTTTTCTCCTGACGGACTCAAAATGCCAGAGTTGCAGCCACTAGGACGCGCTCTATAGGCTGTAGCAGTGTTAGGGAGACTTGCCTAAGGTTTCCTGCTGAATAGGTGCTGAATAGTAGAGAAATTCACCAGCAGCAACTTCTGTGGGAGGTTAGCGCTCCTTAGGTTTCTCAAAAAGTAGAGGCGTTGTTGTGCTTTGCCAGTTAGAGCTAAAGCATTGTCAGCCCCGGTCAGGTTCTCTGCGATGGTGACTCCCAAAAACGTAAAGCTTGAATCTTCAGGTACAAAGTTCAGGTGCAGAAGGGTCATGCAAGCAGGTAGTTGATAGTTAGGAATGAAGTTTTGCTTGACAAAACGTTCTAAAGCATGCTAGAGCGTTTTACTTGATGGACAGTCCCATAGCATGTGAACTAATGAGCTTACTTGGGAAAAGTATTTCCAGCATGATGACATATTGGGAGTAAACAAAGCAATTTTCCTGGGAGTGATACACCATCTGGTGGCTATTTTAAGGTGTTGCCCCCAGTGTGTGTTGCATCTTGTTAATTTTGTGATTACTCGATTGGCTGATATCAGTTGTCTAACAACAATTTGAGTAGATAGATCATGTGACCAAATTTGGGCATATTTTTTCAATGGGGATCTGGCAGTGGCAAAATTAGTCCGTTATACCATAACGCTATGACACCCTGTACTGGTTTCAAAGTCTTTAACATTGGGATTATTTGGCTGTTAACTTCTGGTACAACGTTGAGGAAGAAAGGGTTGTTTGACCTCTGTACTCGACAGAGGGAGTGATCTTGGCAATACCGATGTAAAGTATAGACAAAGTATGTTAGTTAGTTGGTGCTGCTCCTTTAAAAGCCACTCTGGGTGGTGAAGATATCTGTAAAGGACAAGGGGGGAATAGGAGGGGGAGAGCGCACTCAATACACAATTTGAGAAAACTGGTTAGCCAACCGTGGAATAATCTCACCTGAGATTCTTGCCGATTAGCCCATATGGGTTGGTCGGCTGAAGAGCTTTTGTCCCACTCAGAACCGGGGACTAGGTCTTTCCAGTGATCTTCCTCCACAAGATGTACTGGTACATATGCTCCTCCGTCTACTGAACTTCAGTCCTGGATCAGATGTATTTCCACTCCTCGCAGATGCTACCTACCGCTATAGGCAGCCGCATTTATGCCTAGGAGTGTCTGCACAGAGGTGTCTTGGATGTGCAGGAGGGATCAGGTTTGTGCCTATAATACTCCACGCTGCTCTGTATGCTTTACACTTGTAAGCCACAGGCTGCAGGAGCTCTTGGAGCCAGGAACTAAAATATTGGTAACCAATATTTTAGCCTGATGAAAGAGAGTTGAGCTCTCCGAAACGCGTTGCTGTTTATTAGAATAAATACTTTTAACTACACTACACAGCAGCCGCCTTTTATCCTTTCTACCATGCACCTGCTTGTCTGCTCACAAACTTACCTCCAGGTGCCTGCTGCTTGCTTGTGTAAGACACGCAGAGTGGAGTTTCTCTCAGCCATTACTCCTCACACAAACAGCCAGGTCCTGGCTCTATTAGAGCTCCTGCAGCCTGTGGCTTACAAGTGTAAAGCATACAGAGCAGCGTGGAGTATTATAGGCACAAACCTGATCCCTCCTGCACATCCAAGACACCTCTGTGCAGACACTCCGATGCATAAATGCAGCCGCCTATAGCGGTAGGTAGCATCTGTGAGGAGTGGAAATACATCTGATCCAGGACTGAAGTTCAGTGGACGGAGGAGCATATGTGCCAGTACATCTTGTGGAGGAAGATCGCTGGAAAGACCTGCTCCCCGGTTCTGAGTGGGACAAAAGCTCTTCAGCCGACCAACCCATATGGGCTAATCGGCAAGAATCTCAGGTGAGATTATTCCACGGTTGGCTGACCAGTTTTCTCAAATTGTCTATTGAGTGTGCTCTCCCCCTCCTTTTCACCCCTTGTCCTTTACGGAGAACTTCTGGTACAGAGGTCTGTCCGGACTTAAAGGGGAACTGAAGAGAGAGGTATATGGAGGCTGTCCTGTTTATTTCCTTTTAAGCAATACCAGTTACCTGGCAGCCCTGCTGACCCTCTGCCTCTAATACTATTAACCATAGCCCCTGAACAAGCATGCAGCAGATCAGGTGTTTCAGTGGTTCAGACTTTAAAGTCTGATCTGACAAGACTAGCTGCATGCTTGTTTCTGGTGTTATTCAGATACTACTGCAGAGAAATAGACCAGTAGGGCTGCCAGGCAACTGGTATTGATTAAAAGGAAATAAACATAACAGCCTCCATGTAGCTCTCTCTTCAGTTCCCCTTTAAGAAAACTAATTATTTTTAAGCATGAAAATTAAGTAGAAGCTGGCAAATCATATTGTACTTTTAGTTCATACAGGGTCTTAATCTTAGAGTTTGAGTAAAGCTCATATAAAGTATTAATCCCTGCTTTCCTTAGACCTCTCAGCTGCTTTTGACACAGCTGATCATGAAATCTTGCTTAGTAGGCTACAAAAGTACTGTGGCATAGATGGCTTAGTTCTCCAGTGGTTCAATCAACTCCTTCCTGGCTGGCAGAGCACAAAGGGTAGCCCTATCGGCTCTTCCTCTCCAACTCTGTACCACTAAAATATGGTGTACTCTAGGGCGCAATACTATGCCCTTTGCTGTTTACCTTATACCAGTGCTGGGCGTAATGGAAAAAACTACGCTTAAGGATCATTACGCGTAATTTTACGCTATTACGCATTACGGAATTACGCTTCCGGCGTAGACATTCATTTACGGTACATGTCTGTAATTACGCATAGCCCTTACGCAATTACGCGTAAGAATACCGTAATTTAGGTTGTTACGTTATTGGCTTACGCGTAAATTCCTACTAGCAATTAATGCGTATGGCCATGCTGCCAAGCGGAAAAGTTGACGCATGGATCAATGTTAGGTAGCCGCCGAATTTAAGGGTTAATAGCAAAGCCCCCTTAATTGCTTAGAGCCTCAAATTTGGAGAATATATTAAGGAGATCAGAAGGAATAAGAGGACATTTTTTTTTTCAAAAAGACCTTATAGTTTTTGAGAAAATCGATGTTAAAGTTTTAAAGGAAAAATATATACATTTAAAAACCCGCCGACTTTAACGGTTAATAGCAAAGCCTGCTTAAAATTTAGGAACACCAAATTCCCAGGGTATATTAAGGGGATCAGTGGGAATAAGAGGAAAACATTTTTTTCAAAAAGACCTTATAGTTTTTTAGAAAATCGATTTTTAAGTTTCAAGGGCAAAAATGTCTTTTAAATGCGGAAAATGTCAGTTTTTTTTGCACAGGTAACAATAGTGTTTTATTTTCATAGATTCCCCCAAGTGGGAAGAGTTTTACTTACTTCGTTCTGAGTGTGTGAAATATTAAAGAAAAACGACGTGGGGTCCCCCCTCCCAGACCTCTTTAACCCCTTATCCCCCATGCAGACTGGGATAGCCAGAATGCGGAGCACCGGCCGCGTGGGGCTCCGCACCCTGACTATACCAGCCCGCATGGTCCATGGATTGGGGGGTCTCGGAAGGGGAGGGGCAGCCAAGCTTTCCCCTCCCCCTTCGAGCCCTTGTCCAATCCAAGGACAAGGGGCTCTTCTCCACCTCCGATGGGCGGTGGAGGTGGAGGCCGCGATTTCCTGGGGGGGGGGGGTTCATGGTGGCATCTGGGAGTCCCCTTTGAAAAGGGGTCCCCCAGATGCCCACCCCCCCTCCCAGGAGAAATGAGTATAGAGGTACTTGTACCCCTTACCCATTTCCTTTAAGAGTTAAAAGTAAATAAACACACAAACACATAGAAAAAGTATTTTAATTGAACAAAAAACATAACCACGAAAAAAGTCCTTTAATATTCTTAATTAACCATTAATACTTACCTGTCCCTTTAAAAGCCAGTTCCTACGCAATATCCTCGGAAATATACTAATCAGTTACAATGTAACAAAGTTGTTACAATGTAACAACTTTGTTACTTTGTAACTCCACCGCACCCGACGTCACTCGCCGCTCACCCGCCGGCCGCCACATACACTAACGCTAAGTCCCCGCCGGCTCCCGCCGTCCACTCCGCCCACACCTGTCACCCATATACATGCTGGCACCCATGGGTGCCAGCATGTATATAGGTGACATGTGGGAGAGGCGGGGAGGGCAGCGAGAGCCGGCGGGACTTAGCGTCCTGCACCCGACAGAGCTCTGAGCTATATAGCTCAGAGCTCTCTAAAGCATCTTTGTATTTGGGCTCCAAGGAGCCCCATTGGTCCTTAGCAGACCAATGGGGTTCCTTCTGATTTGAAGGAACCCCATTGGTCTGCTAAGGACCAATGGGGCTCCTTGGAGCCGAAATACAAAGATGCTTTAGAGAGCTCTGAGCTATATAGCTCAGAGCTCTGTCGGGTGCAGGACGCTAAGTCCCGCCGGCTCTCGCTGCCCTCCCCGCCTCTCCCACATGTCACCTATATACATGCTGGCACCCATGGGTGCCAGCATGTATATGGGTGACAGGTGTGGGCGGAGTGGACGGCGGGAGCCGGCGGGGACTTAGCGTTAGTGTATGCGGCGGCCGGCGGGTGAGCGGCGAGTGACGTCGGGTGCGGTGGAGTTACAAAGTAACAAAGTTGTTACATTGTAACAACTTTGTTACATTGTAACTGATTAGTATATTTCCGAGGATATTGCGTGGGAACTGGCTTTTAAAGGGACAGGTAAGTATTAATGGTTAATTAAAAATATTAAAGGACTTTTTTCGTGGTTATGTTTTTTGTTCAATTAAAATACTTTTTCTATGTGTTTGTGTGTTTATTTACTTTTAACTCTTAAAGGAAATGGGTAAGGGGTACAAGTACCTCTATACTAATTTCTCCTGGGAGGGGGGGTGGGCATCTGGGGGACCCCTTTTTAAAGGGGACTCCCAGATGCCACCATGAACCCCCCCCCCCAGGAAATCGCGGCCTCCACCTCCACCGCCCATCGGAGGTGGAGAAGAGCCCCTTGTCCTTGGATTGGACAAGGGCTCGGAGGGGGAGGGGAAAGCTTGGCTGCCCCTCCCCTTCCGAGACCCCCCAATCCATGGACCATGCGGGCTGGTATAGTCAGGGTGCGGAGCCCCACGCGGCCGGTGCTCCGCGTTCTGGCTATCCCAGCCTGCATGGGGGACAAGGGGTTAAAGAGGTCTGGGAGGGGGGACCCCACGTCGTTTTTTTTAATATTTCCCACACTCAGAACGAAGTAAGTAAAACTCTTCCCACTTGGGGGAATCTATGAAAATAAAACACTATTGTTACCTGTGCAAAAAAAACTGACATTTTCCGCATTTAAAAGACATTTTTGCCCTTGAAACGTCAAAATCGATTTTCTCAAAAACTATAAGGTCTTTTTGGAAAAAAAAAATTTCCGCTTATTTCCACTGATCCTCTTAATATACCCTGTGAATTTGGTGTTCCTAAATTTTAAGCAGGCTTTGCTATTAACCGTTAAAGTCGGCAGGTTTTTAAATGTATATATTTTTCCTTTGAAACTTTAACATCGATTTTCTCAAAAACTATAAGGTCTTTTTGAAAAAAAATTTTTTCCTCTTATTCCTTCTGATCTCTTTAATATATTCTCCAAATTTGAGGCTCTTAGCACTTAAGGGGGCTTTGCTATTAACCCTTAAAGTCGGCGGCTTTTTTATATTATACGGGAGCGTAATATTACGCGATTACGGCAGATTGTGTAATTTCAATGGGAGTTTACTGTCTTACGCGTAATTTGTTACGCGTAATAACGTAACCTACGGTCTACGCGTAATTAATTACGCGTAATACCGTAACCTTACACATAACGCTTACGGTGCATTTGTAGTGAATTACGATGCGTAATTACGCTAATGCATAATTTCGGCCCCGCACTGCCTTATACATGCTGCCACTTGGAGAAATCATACAAAAACATGGCCTGATATATCATTGCTATGCTGATGACACCCAGCTATATATATATCATTCAAACCTGGTGTCACAGACCCTACTCCACAAATAAACACATCCTTAGCTGAGCTTCATAAGTGGATGAACAATATCTGGCTAAAACTAAATGCTGAAAACAGAGGTTCTTGTGTATTGTGATATTGTGCAGTGTAGCTGCTTCCTAGGTGCACTGCTACTTCCAGTGCACCAGCTAGGGACCCCCAATAGTCCTTATGAGGACTCATCATGACTAGATAGGCTGTAATTATATTGGACTGTGTAGCTGCTTCCTAGGTGAACTGCTACTTGTAGTGCACCAGCGAGGGATCCCCAATAGTTTCTTTGAGGGCTGTGTACTGCCATTGACCCTGCTGTGAGCTCTACTTGTATTAGTTCTTGCATTGTGGTGTGGCCGATATACTACACCTTTATACAGTGTAGTGTGTGGCGGACTCTGTCACATAGGGCCGGGCCGAGGCAGAGGCTGGGCAGGCTGCAGCCTATGAGCGCAGCCACTTGAGGACACATTCCCTTCCTGACACTTATTGCTTTGTGCCCAGTGCCACCCGTCTGCTGCTGGTTCGGCAGGCACTGAGCTAATCTCCCTGGTGTCTGTGTTGCACATATGCTGAAAGTATGGTTAATAATTCCAATGTGCGCAGGGAGCGGGCTGGGGGAAATCAGAAGTGCGTTTATTGAACATTTTCTGTAATGAACAAGCACATGTCTTTATCAGTCTGGAGTTACAGGAATGTGACCGTATATCCTATTCTTACATATGAATACACATCTATATTCATCAATACATTCTCCATAACAAGTATAACTTTCCTATAAGAGACATTAACCATATAACATGTGCAGCCGCTCTATGATTACTTAATCGGCATCCTAGTAAGCCAGCAGTGCATTATATCTCACACAGACACATCAGCTCACTATAGCAGTCACATCCACTATACAGTAGCACCCAGTGACCCATCAGTATATCTCACTCACATGTGTGTGGGGTCTCTGTACACCCCCTGCTTCACCAGCAGCCTTGGCTGATTACAGGAATGGGATCTCAATCATTGTACCCTGTTTATAGCCCTAAATATGTGTTTTCTTACCTGTAATGAACAAGCACATGTCTTTATCAGTCTGGAGTTACAGGATTGTGACAGTATATCCTGTCCTCCCAGGAACTAAAGATAGGTGTGTTCTGTTCCTCCCTTGCAGTGCTTTGTCATAAGGTCTTAACACTCTGCTGCCATCTAATGGTGATTTACTAAAGGGTCATGAATTGTTTCCTGATATAGCTGGCATTATCTTGGATTGCTGAGGCTGAATATGCACACAACCGAGAAAATATACCAGGGAAAAATAATCAAACACAGGGTCACTAATGACCAGTAGTGTTGGGCGAACAGTGTTCGCCACTGTTCGGGTTCTGCAGAACATCACCCTGTTCGGGTGATGTTCGAGTTCGGCCGAACACCTGACGGTGCTCGGCCAAACCGTTCGGCCACATGGCCGAACTAAGAGCGCATGGCCGAACGTTCCCCGAACGTTCGGCTAGCGCTGTGATTGGCCGAACGGGTCACGTGGTTCGGACCCGAACGCGCTCTGATTGGCCGAACGGTCACGTGGTTCGGGTAAATAAATACCCGAACCACGTCATATCTCCGCCATTTGTCTGTGGGTTTAGCTTTGGGTAGGCAGGCAGGGTAGTTCGTAGTGTTGGGCGAACATCTAGATGTTCGGGTTCGGGCCGAACAGGCCGAACATGGCCGCGATGTTCGGGTGTTCGACCCGAACTCCGAACATAATGGAAGTCAATGGGGACCCGAACTTTTGTGGTTTGTAAAGCCTCCTTACATGCTACATACCCCAAATTTGCAGGGTATGTGCACCTTGGGAGTGGGTACAAGAGGAAAAAAAAATTAGCAAAAAGAGCTTATAGTTTTTGAGAAAATCGATTTTAAAGTTTCAAAGGGAAAACTGTCTTTTAAATGCGGGAAATGTCTGTTTTCTTTGCACAGGTAACATGTTTTTTGTCGGCATGCAGTCATAAATGTAATACATATAAGAGGTTCCAGGAAAAGGGACCGGTAACGCTAACCCAGCAGCAGCACACGTGATGGAACAGGAGGAGGGTGGCGCAGGAGGAGAAGAAGGCCACGCTTTGTGAGACACAACAACCCCGGCCTTGCATGAGGGCAAGAAGCGTGCGGATAGCAGGCTTTGTACCGCCATGCAGTCATAAATGTAATAAAGATAAGTGGTTCAATAAACAGGGACCACGCGGCAACGCTAACCCAGCAGCAGCAGACGTGATGGAACAGGAGGAGGCGCAGGAGGAGAAGGCCACGCTTTGTGAGACACAACAACCCAGGCCTTGCATGAGGGCAAGAAGCGTGCGGATAGCATGCTTTGTACCGCCATGCAGTCATAAATGTAATAAAGATAAGTGGTTCAATAAACAGGGACCACGCGGCAACGCTAACCCAGCAGCAGCAGACGTGATGGAACAGGAGCAGGCGCAGGAGGAGAAGGCCACGCTTTGTGAGACACAACAACCCAGGCCTTGCATGAGGGCAAGAAGCGTGCGGATAGCAGGCTTTGTACCGCCATGCAGTCATAAATGTAATAAAGATAAGTGGTTCAATAAACAGGGACCACGCGGCAACGCTAACCCAGCAGCAGCAGACGTGATGGAACAGGAGCAGGCGCAGGAGGAGAAGGCCACGCTTTGTGAGACACAACAACCCAGGCCTTGCATGAGGGCAAGAAGCGTGCGGATAGCAGGCTTTGTACCGCCATGCAGTCATAAATGTAATAAAGATAAGTGGTTCAATAAACAGGGACCACGCGGCAACGCTAACCCAGCAGCAGCAGACGTGATGGAACAGGAGCAGGCGCAGGAGGAGAAGGCCACGCTTTGTGAGACACAACAACCCAGGCCTTGCATGAGGGCAAGAAGCGTGCGGATAGCAGGCTTTGTACCGCCATGCAGTCATAAATGTAATAAAGATAAGTGGTTCAATAAACAGGGACCACGCGGCAACGCTAACCCAGCAGCAGCAGACGTGATGGAACAGGAGCAGGCGCAGGAGGAGAAGGCCACGCTTTGTGAGACACAACAACCCAGGCCTTGCATGTGGACAAAAAGCGTGCGGATATAGCAGCAATGCTTTTTGCCGCCATGCAGTCATAAATGTAATACAGATGAGAGGTTCAATAAACAGGGCCCGGAAACGCAACACCATCCCAGATGTTCATTGGTCATGTTACTTGGTTGGGGTCCTGGAGTGTTGCGTAGTCATTTCCAATCCAGGATTGATTCATTTTAATTTGAGTCAGACGGTCTGCATTTTCTGTAGAGAGGCGGATACGCCGATCTGTGACGATGCCTCCGGCAGCACTGAAACAGCGTTCCGACATAACGCTGGCTGCCGGGCAAGCCAGCACCTCTATTGCGTACATTGCCAGTTCGTGCCAGGTGTCTAGCTTCGATACCCAATAGTTGAAGGGTGCAGATGGATGGTTCGACACAGCTACGCCATCTGACATGTAGTCCTTGACCATCTTCTCCAGGCGATCGGTGTTGGAGGTGGATCTGCACGCTTGCTGTTCAGTGGGCTGCGGCTGCATGGGTGTCAGAAAATTTTCCCACTCCAAGGACACTGCCGATACCATTCCCTTTTGGGTACTAGCTGCGGCTTGCGTTGTTTGCTGCCCTCCTGGTCGTCCTGGGTTTGCGGAAGTCAGTCTGTCTGCGTACAACTGGCTAGAGGAGGGGGAGGATGTCAATCTCCTCTCTAAAGTCTCCACAAGGGCCTGCTGGTATTCTTCCATTTTGACCTGTCTGACTCTTTCTTCAAGCAGTTTTGGAACATTGTGTTTGTACCGTGGATCCAGAAGGGTATAAACCCAGTAATTGGTGTTGTCCAGAATGCGCACAATGCGTGGGTCACGTTCAATGCAGTCTAGCATGAATTGAGCCATGTGTGCCAGAGTCCTACCAGAATCCTCATCATCCTCTTGTGAGCGTTGTGATAGTTGTTGTGATGCATCATAGTCGTCACCTTCCTCCTGGTCTGCTTCTGCTGACCATTCGCGTTGAATTGTGGAAGTCCAACGTGCACCGCTCTGGCCCTCGTCAGTGGTGGCATGAAATTCCTGCTCCAACTCCAGCTGTTCCTCCTCCTCTTCTTCGTCATAGCTGCTGGGGCCAGCGTTCCCTGAGGCGGATGGCCTGATGTTGGTACCATCACGCTGATCGTTTTCTCCTTCAGATTCCCCCAGTTGCATCATGACAGCTGTTTCCTTGATTTTTAACATCGACCTCTTCAGTAAACACAGCAGTGGTATGGTAATGCTGACTGAAGAGTTGTCACTGCTCACAAGCAACGTGGATTGCTCAAAATTTTGGAGGACTTGGCAGAGGTCCAACATGTTGGCCCAATCGGATCCACAGAAGCTTGGCAGCTGGCCGGATGCGCCTCGGTACTGCGCCGTCATGTACTGGACCACTGCACTCTTCTGCTCGCAAAAGCGGGCTAGCATGTGCAGCGTAGAATTCCAGCGCGTAGGGACATCACACAGCAAGCGATGGTGGGGGAGATTGAAGCGCTCCTGCATCTTGGCGAGTGCCCCCGAAGCAGTACTGGAATTTCTACAATGTTTGGACACTCGACGCACCTTCAACAGCAGATCGGGCACGCCTGGGTATGTCCTCAGGAACCGCTGAACTACTAGGTTCATGACGTGCGCCAGGCAAGGGATGTGTGTCAGCTTAGCCAACCTTAAAGCGCGAATGAGATTACTCCCATTATCACACACAACCATGCCCGGTTTCAGGTCCAGCGGTGCCAGCCACAAATCCGTCTGTTCCTTTATTCCCCTCCAAATTTCCTCCCCTGTGTGCTGCTTATCCCCAAGGCAGATTAGCTTCAGCAACGCTTGCTGACGCATGCCAACAGCTGTGCTGCACTGCTTCCACGATCCTACTGCTGCTGGGTTAGCGTTTCCGGATGAGGTACAGCTTTGAGATGCGTTGGAGGAGAAGGAGTCAGAGAGGTAGGTGCTGCTGTTATCCAGTGGGAGGGACGGCGGTGCAGCTGTTTGTGGCGTGGGCAACACCCGTGCCGTAGCAGGTGAGGAATCGCTGCCAGGCTCCACAAGGTTCACCCAGTGCGCGGTAAGGGAGATGTATCGACCCTGGCCGAACGCACTCGTCCAGGTGTCAGTGGTGAGGTGAACCTTGCAGGCAACGGCATTCTTCAAGCTTCGGGTTATTTTGCTGACCACGTGCTCATGCAACTCAGGCACTGCAGAGCGTGCAAAGTGGTAGCGGCTGGGAACCACGTAACGTGGGATGGCCACTGACATCATGCCCTTGAAGCTGTTTGTCTCCACCAATCGATATGGCAGCATTTCGCAGGCCAGAAGCTTGGCTATGCTGGCTGTTACTGCCACGGCCCGGGGGTCATTTGCTGGCAATTTCCTCTTGCGCTCAAACATCTCCGACACAGACAACTGAACCGTAGCGCTGCACACGGAAGGGCTGTTGGTTGTTGTGTTTGATGAACACTGGGAGACCTCAAGAGCACTACTCCGGAAAGTGACAGTGTCAGCGTCGTCTGATGTTTGTGAATGTTGTGAACCACGCAATGGCTGGGCTACTGCTGCTGCTGAGGCGGGTCTGGTGAACCCAAGGGAGGCAGTGTTGTTTCTGGTACCCTGTCCTGACGCGTTTGCCCAAAGAGTGGGATGTTTGGATAGCATGTGACGGCTCATGCTGGTGGTGGAGAGGTTGTTAATATTTTTCCCCCTGCTCAGGCGGGTCTTGCACACCTTGCAAATCGCCATGGTAACATCCTCAGTGCAGTCTTCAAAGAAAGCCCAGACTTTGGAGCACCTGCCTCCTTGCTGGCGATTTCTGTTTGCTCCTCTTTTGCCTCTCACTTGAACTTCCACGCTTGTGGTGCCTGAAATTGCGCGCCGCCTACCTTGTGGCACAAGGCGAACTCGTGCAGCAGTGTGTTCTTCAACAGACTCATCTGTGCTGCTGCTACGACGGCGATGTTCTCGTTCACAAACAAAATCTGGGTCTCTGTCCACATTGTCCATACCCTCCTCTTCCATCTCCTCAAACTCGTCATATGTCATTGTGGGCCACCGCCGTGGAGTAGAGCTCCCCACAACAACCTCTGCGCAGCACACTCCAACGTCGTCTTCCAGATCTTGTCGGCCGACCTCCTGCAATTGCAACCCCTCCTGCCCAAATTGCTCTGGGATTTGGGTTTCCGAGTCCTCTTCGGACTCGCCTCGTATTTCAGTGCGCGGTGCATTTCCCACAGTTAACGGTTGTGAATCCAGGCACAACATTTCTGGCTGTTCCTCCATTGACCTTTGAAAGGTGGAAGTTTGTTGGGCTGGGAATAGCTCCTGCGAATACCCCATTGTGTCCTGAGGTAATTCATCGGACTGGTTATCTGGCAGTTGTGTGCGTGGTGTCGCTGCCGGTTGTGTCAGCTTTGTGCCCACTGGCTCCTTGTAACTGGCTGAGGACTCGGACCTCGTGCGTGATGTGCTGGTGCTGCTTAACCCACTGCTGGACGCTTGAGAGGTCATCCAAGTAATTATCTGGTCCTGTTCTTTTGGATTTGTGAGGGTTGTTGTCCTGGACAACATGGGCGGTATTGAGTGGGTTTTCTTGGGTGCTCCCCTGTGGCCTGTACGTGAACCGTCAGGGGAAACACCTCTTCCCTTGCCCCTCCCTCTTTCACCGGATTTCTTCCTCATTTCACTTATCCTTACAGTACACGCTGACTGGCAGCAGTACAGTGGCAGTACAGAAATGCTATACAGTACCACTATTCCCAGCAGCGACACAGAGCACAATGCTATACAGTGACGGGTGAGCGGTGTACCACTATTCCCAGCAGACACAGAACAGTACACAGAATGCTATATAGTGTGGCTGAACGAGCGGTGTACCACTGTTCCCAGCAGACACAGAACAGTACACAGAATGCTATATAGTGTGGCTGAACGAGCGGTGTACTACTGTTCCCAGCAGACACAGAACAGTACACAGAATGCTATATAGTGTGGCTGAACGAGCGGTGTACTACTGTTCCCAGCAGACACAGAACAGTACACAGAATGCTATATAGTGTGGCTGAACGAGCGGTGTACTACTGTTCCCAGCAGACACAGAACAGTACACAGAATGCTATATAGTGTGGCTGAACGAGCGGTGTACTACTGTTCCCAGCAGACACAGAACAGTACACAGAATGCTATATAGTGTGGCTGAACGAGCGGTGTACTACTGTTCCCAGCAGACACAGAACAGTACACAGAATGCTATATAGTGTGGCTGAACGAGCGGTGTACTACTGTTCCCAGCAGACACAGAACAGTACACAGAATGCTATATAGTGTGGCTGAACGAGCGGTGTACTACTGTTCCCAGCAGACACAGAACAGTACACAGAATGCTATATAGTGTGGCTGAACGAGCGGTGTACTACTGTTCCCAGCAGACACAGAACAGTACACAGAATGCTATATAGTGTGGCTGAACGAGCGGTGTACTACTGTTCCCAGCAGACACAGAACAGTACACAGAATGCTATATAGTGTGGCTGAACGAGCGGTGTACTACTGTTCCCAGCAGACACAGAACAGTACACAGAATGCTATATAGTGTGGCTGAACGAGCGGTGTACTACTGTTCCCAGCAGACACAGAACAGTACACAGAATGCTATATAGTGTGGCTGAACGAGCGGTGTACTACTGTTCCCAGCAGACACAGAACAGTACACAGAATGCTATATAGTGTGGCTGAACGAGCGGTGTACTACTGTTCCCAGCAGACACAGAACAGTACACAGAATGCTATATAGTGTGGCTGAACGAGCGGTGTACTACTGTTCCCAGCAGACACAGAACAGTACACAGAATGCTATATAGTGTGGCTGAACGAGCGGTGTACTACTGTTCCCAGCAGACACAGAACAGTACACAGAATGCTATATAGTGTGGCTGAACGAGCGGTGTACTACTGTTCCCAGCAGACACAGAACAGTACACAGAATGCTATATAGTGTGGCTGAACGAGCGGTGTACTACTGTTCCCAGCAGACACAGAACAGTACACAGAATGCTATATAGTGTGGCTGAACGAGCGGTGTACTACTGTTCCCAGCAGACACAGAACAGTACACAGAATGCTATATAGTGTGGCTGAACGAGCGGTGTACTACTGTTCCCAGCAGACACAGAACAGTACACAGAATGCTATATAGTGTGGCTGAACGAGCGGTGTACTACTGTTCCCAGCAGACACAGAACAGTACACAGAATGCTATATAGTGTGGCTGAACGAGCGGTGTACTACTGTTCCCAGCAGACACAGAACAGTACACAGAATGCTATATAGTGTGGCTGAACGAGCGGTGTACTACTGTTCCCAGCAGACACAGAACAGTACACAGAATGCTATATAGTGTGGCTGAACGAGCGGTGTACTACTGTTCCCAGCAGACACAGAACAGTACACAGAATGCTATATAGTGTGGCTGAACGAGCGGTGTACTACTGTTCCCAGCAGACACAGAACAGTACACAGAATGCTATATAGTGTGGCTGAACGAGCGGTGTACTACTGTTCCCAGCAGCGACACACAATGACTGGGGGGGACCCTGGCTAGCGTGGCTGGAGCGCGAACTACCCTGCCTGCCTACCCAAAGCTAAACCCACAGACAAATGGCGGAGATATGACGTGGTTCGGGTATTTATTTACCCGAACCACGTGACAGTTCGGCCAATCAGAGCGCGTTCGGGTCCGAACCACGTGACCCGTTCGGCCAATCACAGCGCTAGCCGAACGTTCGGGGAACGTTCGGCCATGCGCTCTTAGTTCGGCCATATGGCCGAACGGTTTGGCCGAGCACCGTCAGGTGTTCGGCCGAACTCGAACATCACCCGAACAGGGTGATGTTCTGCAGAACCCGAACAGTGGCGAACACTGTTCGCCCAACACTAGTAGTTCGCGCTCCAGCCACGCTAGCCAGGGTCCCCCCCAGTCATTGTGTGTCACTGCTGGGAACAGTAGTACACCGCTCGTTCAGCCACACTATATAGCATTCTGTGTACTGTTCTGTGTCTGCTGGGAATAGTGGTACACCGCTCGTTCAGCCACACTATATAGCATTCTGTGTACTGTTCTGTGTCTGCTGGGAACAGTAGTACACCGCTCGTTCAGCCACACTATATAGCATTCTGTGTACTGTTCTGTGTCTGCTGGGAACAGTAGTACACCGCTCGTTCAGCCACACTATATAGCATTCTGTGTACTGTTCTGTGTCTGCTGGGAACAGTAGTACACCGCTCGTTCAGCCACACTATATAGCATTCTGTGTACTGTTCTGTGTCTGCTGGGAACAGTAGTACACCGCTCGTTCAGCCACACTATATAGCATTCTGTGTACTGTTCTGTGTCTGCTGGGAACAGTAGTACACCGCTCTTTCAGCCACACTATATAGCATTCTGTGTACTGTTCTGTGTCTGCTGGGAACAGTAGTACACCGCTCGTTCAGCCACACTATATAGCATTCTGTGTACTGTTCTGTGTCTGCTGGGAACAGTAGTACACCGCTCGTTCAGCCACACTATATAGCATTCTGTGTACTGTTCTGTGTCTGCTGGGAACAGTAGTACACCGCTCGTTCAGCCACACTATATAGCATTCTGTGTACTGTTCTGTGTCTGCTGGGAATAGTGGTACACCGCTCGTTCAGCCACACTATATAGCATTCTGTGTACTGTTCTGTGTCTGCTGGGAATAGTGGTACAACGCTCGTTCAGCCACACTATATAGCATTCTGTGTACTGTTCTGTGTCTGCTGGGAATAGTGGTACACCGCTCGCTCAGCCACACTATATAGCATTCTGTGTACTGTTCTGTGTCTGCTGGGAACAGTAGTACACCGCTCGTTCAGCCACACTATATAGCATTCTGTGTACTGTTCTGTGTCTGCTGGGAACAGTAGTACACCGCTCGTTCAGCCACACTATATAGCATTCTGTGTACTGTTCTGTGTCTGCTGGGAATAGTGGTACACCGCTCGTTCAGCCACACTATATAGCATTCTGTGTACTGTTCTGTGTCTGCTGGGAATAGTGGTACACCGCTCACCCGCCACTGTATAGCATTGTGCTCTGTGTCGCTGCTGGGAATAGTGGTACACCGCTCACCCGTCACTGTATAGCATTGTGCTCTGTGTCGCTGCTGGGAATAGTGGTACTGTATAGCATTTCTGTACTGCCACTGTACTGCTGCCAGTCAGCGTGTACTGTAAGGATAAGTGAAATGAGGAAGAAATCCGGTGAAAGAGGGAGGGGCAAGGGAAGAGGTGTTTCCCCTGACGGTTCACGTACAGGCCACAGGGGAGCACCCAAGAAAACCCACTCAATACCGCCCATGTTGTCCAGGACAACAACCCTCACAAATCCAAAAGAACAGGACCAGATAATTACTTGGATGACCTCTCAAGCGTCCAGCAGTGGGTTAAGCAGCACCAGCACATCACGCACGAGGTCCGAGTCCTCAGCCAGTTACAAGGAGCCAGTGGGCACAAAGCTGACACAACCGGCAGCGACACCACGCACACAACTGCCAGATAACCAGTCCGATGAATTACCTCAGGACACAATGGGGTATTCGCAGGAGCTATTCCCAGCCCAACAAACTTCCACCTTTCAAAGGTCAATGGAGGAACAGCCAGAAATGTTGTGCCTGGATTCACAACCGTTAACTGTGGGAAATGCACCGCGCACTGAAATACAAGGCGAGTCCGAAGAGGACTCGGAAACCCAAATCCCAGAGCAATTTGGGCAGGAGGGGTTGCAATTGCAGGAGGTCGGCCGACAAGATCTGGAAGACGACGTTGGAGTGTGCTGCGCAGAGGTTGTTGTGGGGAGCTCTACTCCACGGCGGCGGCCCACAATGACATATGACGAGTTTGAGGAGATGGAAGAGGAGGGTATGGACAATGTGGACAGAGACCCAGATTTTGTTTGTGAACGAGAACATCGCCGTCGTAGCAGCAGCACAGATGAGTCTGTTGAAGAACCCACTGCTGCACGAGCTCGCCTTGTGCCACAAGGTAGGCGGCGCGCAATTTCAGGCACCACAAGCGTGGAAGTTCAAGTGAGAGGCAAAAGAGGAGCAAACAGAAATCGCCAGCAAGGAGGCAGGTGCTCCAAAGTCTGGGCTTTCTTTGAAGACTGCACTGAGGATGTTACCATGGCGATTTGCAAGGTGTGCAAGACCCGCCTGAGCAGGGGGAAAAGTATTAACAACCTCTCCACCACCAGCATGAGCCGTCACATGCTATCCAAACATCCCACTCTTTGGGCAAACGCGTCAGGACAGGGTACCAGAAACAACACTGCCTCCCTTGGGTTCACCAGACCCGCCTCAGCAGCAGCAGTAGCCCAGCCATTGCGTGGTTCACAACATTCACAAACATCAGACGACGCTGACACTGTCACTTTCCGGAGTAGTGCTCTTGAGGTCTCCCAGTGTTCTTCAAACACAACAACCAACAGCCCTTCCGTGTGCAGCGCTACGGTTCAGTTGTCTGTGTCGGAGATGTTTGAGCGCAAGAGGAAATTGCCAGCAAATGACCCCCGGGCCGTGGCAGTAACAGCCAGCATAGCCAAGCTTCTGGCCTGCGAAATGCTGCCATATCGATTGGTGGAGACAAACAGCTTCAAGGGCATGATGTCAGTGGCCATCCCACGTTACGTGGTTCCCAGCCGCTACCACTTTGCACGCTCTGCAGTGCCTGAGTTGCATGAGCACGTGGTCAGCAAAATAACCCGAAGCTTGAAGAATGCCGTTGCCTGCAAGGTTCACCTCACCACTGACACCTGGACGAGTGCGTTCGGCCAGGGTCGATACATCTCCCTTACCGCGCACTGGGTGAACCTTGTGGAGCCTGGCAGCGATTCCTCACCTGCTACGGCACGGGTGTTGCCCACGCCACAAACAGCTGCACCGCCGTCCCTCCCACTGGATAACAGCAGCACCTACCTCTCTGACTCCTTCTCCTCCAACGCATCTCAAAGCTGTACCTCATCCGGAAACGCTAACCCAGCAGCAGTAGGATCGTGGAAGCAGTGCAGCACAGCTGTTGGCATGCGTCAGCAAGCGTTGCTGAAGCTAATCTGCCTTGGGGATAAGCAGCACACAGGGGAGGAAATTTGGAAGGGAATAAAGGAACAGACGGATTTGTGGCTGGCACCGCTGGACCTGAAACCGGGCATGGTTGTGTGTGATAATGGGAGTAATCTCATTCGCGCTTTAAGGTTGGCTAAGCTGACACACATCCCTTGCCTGGCGCACGTGATGAACCTAGTAGTTCAGCGGTTCCTGAGGACATACCCAGGCGTGGCCGATCTTCTGTTGAAGGTGCGTCGAGTGGCCAAACATTGTAGAACTTCCAGTACTGCTTCGGGGGCACTCGCCAAGATGCAGGAGCGCTTCAATCTCCCCCACCATCGCTTGCTGTGTGATGTCCCTACGCGCTGGAATTCTACGCTGCACATGCTAGCCCGCTTTTGCGAGCAGAAGAGTGCAGTGGTCCAGTACATGACGGCGCAGTACCGAGGCGCATCCGGCCAGCTGCCAAGCTTCTGTGGATCCGATTGGGCCAACATGTTGGACCTCTGCCAAGTCCTCCAAAATTTTGAGCAATCCACGTTGCTTGTGAGCAGTGACAACTCTTCAGTCAGCATTACCATACCACTGCTGTGTTTACTGAAGAGGTCGATGTTAAAAATCAAGGAAACAGCTGTCATGATGCAACTGGGGGAATCTGAAGGAGAAAACGATCAGCGTGATGGTACCAACATCAGGCCATCCGCCTCAGGGAACGCTGGCCCCAGCAGCTATGACGAAGAAGAGGAGGAGGAACAGCTGGAGTTGGAGCAGGAATTTCATGCCACCACTGACGAGGGCCAGAGCGGTGCACGTTGGACTTCCACAATTCAACGCGAATGGTCAGCAGAAGCAGACCAGGAGGAAGGTGACGACTATGATGCATCACAACAACTATCACAACGCTCACAAGAGGATGATGAGGATTCTGGTAGGACTCTGGCACACATGGCTCAATTCATGCTAGACTGCATTGAACGTGACCCACGCATTGTGCGCATTCTGGACAACACCAATTACTGGGTTTATACCCTTCTGGATCCACGGTACAAACACAATGTTCCAAAACTGCTTGAAGAAAGAGTCAGACAGGTCAAAATGGAAGAATACCAGCAGGCCCTTGTGGAGACTTTAGAGAGGAGATTGACATCCTCCCCCTCCTCTAGCCAGTTGTACGCAGACAGACTGACTTCCGCAAACCCAGGACGACCAGGAGGGCAGCAAACAACGCAAGCCGCAGCTAGTACCCAAAAGGGAATGGTATCGGCAGTGTCCTTGGAGTGGGAAAATTTTCTGACACCCATGCAGCAGCAGCCCACAGAACAGCAAGCGTGCAGATCCACCTCCAACACCGATCGCCTGGAGAAGATGGTCAAGGACTACATGTCAGATGACGTAGCTGTGTCTAACAATCCATCTGCACCCTTCAACTATTGGGTATCGAAGCTAGACACCTGGCACGAACTGGCAATGTACGCAATAGAGGTGCTGGCTTGCCCGGCAGCCAGCGTTATGTCGGAACGCTGTTTCAGTGCTGCCGGAGGCATCGTCACAGATCGGCGTATCCGCCTCTCCACAGAAAATGCAGACCGTCTGACTCAAATTAAAATGAATCAATCCTGGATTGGAAACGACTACGCAACACTCCAGGACCCCAACCAAGTAACATGACCAATGAACATCTGGGATGGTTTAGCGTTTCCGGTCCCTGTTTATTGAACCTCTCATCTGTATTACACTTATGACTGCATGGCGGCAAAAAGCATTGCTATATCCGCACGCTTTTTGTCCTCATGCAAGGCCTGTGTTGTTGTGTCTCAAAAAGCTTGGCCTTCTCCTCCTGCGCCTGCTCCTAGTCCTGTTCCATCACGTCTGCTGCTGCTGGGTTAGCATTTCCAGTCCCTGTTTATTGAACCTCTCATCTGTATTACATTTATGACTGCATGGCGGCAAAAAGCATTGCTATATCCGCACGCTTTTTGTCCTCATGCAAGGCCTGGGTTGCGTCTCAAAAAGCGTGGCCTTCTCCTCCTGCGCCTGCTCCTGTTCCATCACGTCTGCTGCTGCTGCTGGGTTAGCGTTGCCGCTCCCTGTTTATGGAACCTCTTATCTTTATTACATTTATGACTGCATGGCGGTACAAAGCATGCTATCCGCACGCTTCTTGCCCTCATGCAAGGCCTGGGTTGTTGTGTCTCACAAAGCGTGGCCTTCTCCTCCTGCACCTGCTCCTGTTCCATCACGTCTGCTGCTGCTGCTGCTGCTGCTGGGTTAGCGTTGCCGGTCCCTGTTTATGGAACCTCTTATCTTTATTACATTTATGACTGCATGGCGGTACAAAGCATGCTATCCGCACGCTTCTTGCCCTCATGCAAGGCCGGGGTTGTTGTGTCTCACAAAGCGTGGCCTTCTCCTCCTGCGCCTCCTCCTGTTCCATCACGTGTGCTGCTGCTGGGTTAGCGTTACCGGTCCCTTTTCCTGGAACCTCTTATATGTATTACATTTATGACTGCATGCCGACAAAAAACATGTTACCTGTGCAAAGAAAACAGACATTTCCCGCATTTAAAAGACAGTTTTCCCTTTGAAACTTTAAAATCGATTTTCTCAAAAACTATAAGCTCTTTTTGCAAATTTTTTTTTTCCTCTTGTACCCACTCCCAAGGTGCACATACCCTGTAAATTTGGGGTATGTAGCATGTAAGGAGGCTTTACAAACCACAAAAGTTCGGGTCCCCATTGACTTCCATTATGTTCGGAGTTCGGGTCGAACACCCGAACATCGCGGCCATGTTCGGCCTGTTCGGCCCGAACCCGAACATCTAGATGTTCGCCCAACACTAATGACCAGCCCTTTGAGTATCAATATAGGAGTATTTGGCTCCACATTATTGGACCTAATGGTCAGTAAAAGAAACACAACTTTAATCGTGCCTAACAAGATTCACAAATTAATGTATAAAACCTCTAGTGTGGAGGTCTTGGCTTATCCCCCACAATAAGACATCTAATGTGGTGTAGCTATTCCACATAAAGGTTTAGAACCCTGCTAGTATAGGAGATGGTTGTAGCCACTAGCATTCAATCAGCTGTCATGTAGACTGCTAGCAGATGCTGCCTGTAGTCAGTACAGACCATCACCTACATATACATATCAGGAGGACATATAGAGGAGTGATAGTGCTATTTACACAGTGATTGTACAATGATCTTTAACATGTTTCACCCTACGGCTTTTTCAAAAAGTGCTATACATATATACAATGAGCATAGTGCACCCCCCACCAGCAAAATGTCCCCCAGCAAATAGCCCAAGTCAGAGCTGAGGCACTGTTTGCAGTGCAGGTTTAAATAGACTGAAAAAGAGGACAAGCACACCCACAGGGCGTGGCTACATGCATTAACCATTTCTATTCAGGTACACATCAGGGTTCTGATGTGTGTGAAGTGATGCGTATCTATGCGCCCTGCAGCCGGCGAGCTTATAAGCTATGAATGTCGACTGCACCTGCGACACATCACAAAGTCAGCTGTAGAGACATACCAAAAGGAGGGGGGGGGGGGGGGGGGTTACAACAACCCATGTTATTAGGCCTAGCGCTGTTAGTCCGTATAAGACTGTGCTTCAATCCATATGCAAAGTGACAAATAAACGCATGATATGTATCAAACGTATATTCGATTGCTCATCTGAGCACTGCAATGCTGGCATTGCATCCATGCATTACATGCACTTTGGAAATTCAGCATCAGAGCCTCCACATAGATAAGTAGCAGTAACAATTGTACACTTGCACCTTGTATCTTAGGGTAGAAGTCACATTGTGACTGACATGACATAACACATCATCTCGAATGAGGTCTATCGATTTCCAGGTGAGTATATAGAGTGTATCTAAAGTCTCAACCACTGTGCATTATGTCATTCTGATAGGTGCATAAGGGGATTAGTATCTCAGCATATACATACGATTGTATCTATCAATCTGCCTCCCTTGTTCCTATAGACTTCCAATCTCCATCATTCCATCGGTTACATCCATGCACTATATATACTCTGGAAACTTGACATCAAAGCCTCAACATGAATAGATGGTATTTACATTTGTGCAATTGCACCATACACATTGGGATAGAGATCCCATTGTGACTGACATGAAGAGGAAACACATCACCTCAAGTGGCGTATATCGATTGCCAGATGGGTATATGAGTAGTATCAAGGGTCTCAGCCTCTGTGCATTATGTCAGATAGGTGCATAAAAGGGATTAGCATCTCAGCAAGTGCACACAATTGTATCAATCAGTCTGCCTCCCTTACTCCCATAGACAGCCAATCTCCATCTCTCGTTGATTACTCTATATATGGAGATCTCAGTTGCTCATGGATTGAATTTATACTTGCTCAATTGCCCGATTTATTACTGTTAGTAGATAAGTGTGAACCAGTCAGAGGAAACAATTTGCTGGTGGGGGGTGCACTATGCTCATTGTATATATGTATAGCACTTTTTGAAAAAGCCGTAGGGTGAAACATGTTAAAGATCATTGTACAATCACTGTGTAAATAGCACTATCACTCCTCTATATGTCCTCCTGATATGTATATGTAGGTGATGGTCTGTACTGACTACAGGCAGCATCTGCTAGCAGTCTACATGACAGCTGATTGAATGCTAGTGGCTACAACCATCTCCTATACCAGCAGGGTTCTAAACCTTTATGTGGAATAGCTACACCACATTAGATGTCTTATTGTGGGGGATAAGCCAAGACCTCCACACTAGAGGTTTTATACATTAATTTGTGAATCTTGTTAGGCACGATTAAAGTTGTGTTTCTTTTACTGACCATTAGGTCCAATAATGTGGAGCCAAATACTCCTATATTGATACTCAAAGGGCTGGTCATTAGTGACCCTGTGTTTGATTATTTTTCCCTGGTATATTTTCTCGGTTGTGTGCATATTCATATATATTTTTCTCAGGTGTGCCGAGCACCATTTTTGGGGTATGGCCTACCTCTCGGAGGACCTCCCAACCATTGAATCCCTCATGCATGCAGCAAGGGATACTTTCCTTACTAACAAAACTGAGAGTGAATGTGACACTGACACCTACAGTGCAAATACTGATGTAGAACCTGTCTTCAGAGATATTTTTAAAACTTACAAAGACTTTACCAGGTCCACATGGGAAGTGGCTAGTTTCAGCGTGTACCTTAAAGAGCAAATCACAGTACGAGGCCTACGAATTCTCACCAAACCCCACTCACACACTCAGGACACTGAGTTTATGAAAGGGTGGGATGAATTAAAAACTAGACAAACTCTTGAACAAATGAAGTATCTCCATGATTATGAATTAAAATATTCTGAGAAATTACGTGCGAAACTGCAAAGTGAACAGAAAGCGTTACTCGAACTGTCTGGTCATCCAGAATTCGAAAAATTTGAATCTAAATTGGAGAGAAAAGTACACGCATATACTGATGAGATTAAAACCCGCAAGCAAAAAAAGTTTTTACGTGATAGCCTTGATTTTAAGAATAATAAGATATACACCTGGGCAGAAAAAGCACAAGGTGAAGGTGGACAGGCGAGTCAGGATGTGAGTGCTTCAGATATTGGGACACAATCTGAAAGCGAGTCCAGCATAGTAGCAGGACCAATTCGACCGAAAAGTAAAAACAAAAGGTATACCCCCAAACATCCTAAAAAAAAACCCCATAGGGGAAATCCACAGGGGTTTTTTTTAGACATATCTCTGAGGACACCAGATCCACAATGTGTAGACATAACAAATTCAGAACCACAGACGAAACAAGGCCTAAGAGATCGAAAGAGATGGGGTTACACGGGCCAAAAAAGAGGCAGGACATACCACCAATGGTAACTGACACATTACCCGCAAATGATACTACAAATGCTATGCGTGTTGTTAATCTGTCTGCATTTCCCCTATCCCCTGTCCAAATATCACTTCTCTCCAAGGGACTATCGTATGTACCTACAGCTAGATACGATGCCTTTGAATGGGTGAAGGACATCAATTTATTTGCGAGAAAACTGGCATTGGTGAAAATGTATGAATCAAAGGAAGCAAAAGAGAAAAAAAGCTCAAAAAATGAAAGGGAAGTCTTGGAGGCATTACATGACCTCCTGAGAGAGAATGTTGAAGGCACTACAGACTTAGCACCACCTAGTGGACAAAAGAAAAAAAGTGTGTTCTGTCCCTCTCTTACTCAGTATCCTCAGATCAGTGCATTTGTGGAGATGGTGACAAGGGCACTGAGGAGACTTGAGTCAGAGACCTTTGCAGGACTGCTACATGATAATCTTAGTAGCAAGGAAAGAAAAGCCCTAGATCTCCTCAGAAAAAATGAACAACTTGTGATTAAACCCGCTGATAAGGGGGGAAATATAGTTTTGATGGACAGAACCATGTATGAACAAATGTGCATGTGCCTGCTGGGGGATGAACAACAATATAGCAAACTACCTCGCAACCCTTTATATGAACATCAGACAGAGCTGCAGACCTTATTAAAGTCCAGATTGGATAGTGGGGGGCTAGATGCAGAGGATTTTGAGATCCTGAAAAAATCCACGGAACACCCGGTAATGGCGGTATTTTATGCCCTTCCTAAAATACACAAAGAGAAATTTCCACCACCAGGACGACCAATCGTATCAGGACGTGAGAGCCTGACCGATCAGGTGAGCCAATATGTGGACAAATTTCTTCGCCCCTTTGTTGAATCTCTCCCATCGTATCTTAAAGATACAAAGGATGTTCTGACGCGACTACAAGGTATAACAGTAACACCAAACACCTTGCTGGCCAGTATTGACGTGGAATCGCTGTATAGCAACATACAACATGATTTGGGACTCAAAGCGGTACAATATTTTTTGTCAACAAGGGGTAATCACCTTGAACAACACAATGTCACTCTCCTCCATCTATTACAATTTATTTTGACACATAATATCTTTTGGTTTGGAGGGAGGACGTACCACCAGCTCAGGGGCAGTGCTATGGGGACGGCTTGTGCCCCCTCATATGCCAATCTGTTCCTGGGCTGGTGGGAGGACACCATCGTCTTCTCCAACGATCTGGAATTTTATACAGCACACATCGCATATTGGGGGAGATTTATTGATGATATTGTAATCCTTTGGGAGGGCACACAAGAACTGTTTGTTGATTTTGTAACTATATTGAATATGAATGAGATTGGAATGAAATTCACATATGAAGTGAGCAATACACACATCAATTTCCTTGATCTCACAATCAAGATTGGGAAACAGGGCGAAATAGAGACAGAAATATTTCGCAAACCTACTGCAACAAACTCATTACTAAAATGGGATAGCTCACACCCAAGATCACTGCGCAGGAGCATACCGATAGGACAATTCCTCAGAGCACGGAGAAATTGCTCGAGTGAGGAGTCGTTCGAAAAAGAATGTAAACTTTTGAATGACAGATTTAGATACAGAGGCTTCCCAGGCAAAGTTATACAAAAGGCATATCTGCTGGCTAAACATACCCCGCGTCAACAAACACTGGCTAATACTCCGATTGAAGTCACAGATATGGCTAACAATCATGACGCACAGACATCTAAACGTATGCCACCACGATTGGTGGGCACGTTCACTGAACAGTCCCATTCAGTTTTTCAAATTGTCGAGCATTACTGGCCAATATTAAAAAAAGATAAAGATCTAGCTAGTATTTTACCCTCAAGACCCTCAATAACATATAGAAGGGCATCCAACCTGAGGGACATTCTTGTCCACAGCGCGTTTTCCAAGAATCCAGAACAACACAAAAGCACCTGGTTACCTACTAAACCACAAGGATCGTTCCATTGTGGGAAGTGCAAAGCATGCAAATATATGCCCACAATCAAACAATTTGTCTCCCCAGTAAACGGTAGGGTTTTTGACATTCGCTCATTTATCACATGCAATACAAAGGGGGTCGTATATGCGGCTAAGTGCAAATGTGAACTTCTGTATGTGGGTAAAACCACGAGAGCACTCAAGGAGCGAGTATTAGAACACATTGGCGACATAAAACACAGGAACGACACACCGATTGCTCGACACATGAATCAGGTACACCCAAAATCCAGGTTCGACATCATGTTCTGGGGGATTCAGGAATGGAAAAGAAGCATTAGGGGGGGTAACCTCGACAAAGTGCATGTAATGCATGGATGCAATGCCAGCATTGCAGTGCTCAGATGAGCAATCGAATATACGTTTGATACATATCATACGTTTATTTGTCACTTTGCATATGGATTGAAGCACAGTCTTATACGGACTAACAGCGCTAGGCCTAATAACATGGGTTGTTGTAACCCCCCCCCCCCCCTCCTTTTGGTATGTCTCTACAGCTGACTTTGTGATGTGTCGCAGGTGCAGTCGACATTCATAGCTTATAAGCTCGCCGGCTGCAGGGCGCATAGATACGCATCACTTCACACACATTAGAACCCTGATGTGTACCTGAATAGAAATGGTTAATGCATGTAGCCACGCCCTGTGGGTGTGCTTGTCCTCTTTTTCAGTCTATTTAAACCTGCACTGCAAACAGTGCCTCAGCTCTGACTTGGGCTATTTGCTGGGGGACATTTTGCTGGTGGGGGGTGCACTATGCTCATTGTATATATGTATAGCACTTTTTGAAAAAGCCGTAGGGTGAAACATGTTAAAGATCATTGTACAATCACTGTGTAAATAGCACTATCACTCCTCTATATGTCCTCCTGATATGTATATGTAGGTGATGGTCTGTACTGACTACAGGCAGCATCTGCTAGCAGTCTA
Source organism: Hyperolius riggenbachi (assembly GCF_040937935.1). Classification (NCBI taxonomy): domain Eukaryota; kingdom Metazoa; phylum Chordata; class Amphibia; order Anura; family Hyperoliidae; genus Hyperolius; species Hyperolius riggenbachi. The sequence goes on along the minus strand of NC_090649.1, from coordinate 6,898,058 downwards.
CATGACAGCTGATTGAATGCTAGTGGCTACAACCATCTCCTATACCAGCAGGGTTCTAAACCTTTATGTGGAATAGCTACACCACATTAGATGTCTTATTGTGGGGGATAAGCCAAGACCTCCACACTAGAGGTTTTATACATTAATTTGTGAATCTTGTTAGGCACGATTAAAGTTGTGTTTCTTTTACTGACCATTAGGTCCAATAATGTGGAGCCAAATACTCCTATATTGATACTCAAAGGGCTGGTCATTAGTGACCCTGTGTTTGATTGCTGAGGCTGGCAATGCTATAGATATTAGTTTATTTTTATGGGGTGCCTATTTTTGACATATCTTACACTCTCCCCCACAAAATTCGATGTCGTCCTCGACATACGCAGACTTTAATATGAGAATCACTATTCTCCCACTCATCTTCCAACCATTAGGAGCCAGGGTTTAGTAGTGATAACATTACTTGAGGAACTGTCCTCCCTGCGACATCTACTCCCAGTTATGTCACAGTCTCCCACCCGGCCCACAGTGCTATTACGCCGGGGGGAATTGTGGCCTATATGCCACTAGTAAGAAACCCCTTTTACACAAGGTCGTGTATGATGTTGTGAAGACAAAAATTGATATAAAACTAGGGGACACCTTATTAGTTCTGTCCATTTTTTTTCTACTACCTAGTTTTCATAATGTTACGCTATTTTATCTGGCGTGTCTGCAGTAAGAGTGCAAGAAATTTCCTTTTGTTAATCCCGGAACATAACATTTAACATTTTCAACATAAGAAGACATTAATCAACCATAGCATTATAGACATGGATATGGTTACCAGTTTTTAGAGTCCTTAGCAAACCACTCCAGACTTAGGTACCAGCTAGGATAAACCTGTGGTGTATGAACACAGTCTATGACTTGTACTGCTACATTCCTGGCAACACTACTGGGTTGACCCAAAGTGTCATACGTCAGAACTTTTGGTTGTCTCCTGTTTCTGCTGGGTTGTATTCTACAAAGTGGTAAGGCATCTAAAGCAAACTCGCCTTCTTCACTGTCAACTGTCTCTGTTGGTTTATCTGGTGAAGAGTCTTCTTCCTCCGTGTTTCCTGATGGACCTGTATTATTTTCTGGTTGAATTACAGGCTCTTCCTCGGCAGTTTCCACTGTAGCTTCCTCTGTATTGTCTCCACTTGTTTCCAACTGGCAAGGATACAACTCCTCTGCTTCTGGATTCAGTTCTATGTTTTCCCTTGTGTGATCTGTCTGGGGTATAGGAAGGAATGATCTCCATTGCCCTTGTTCAAGATCTGATTCATCTTCTGACATTTCCTCTGATATCTGTGCCCCTGATTGAGAAGTCTTTGCACTTTGGCCCTGTCTTCTAGTACTGGGTCTGTCAGGTATCTGCTGACCTTGGTCGATGGGCAAGTAATCACAAGGTAATAACAAATTACGGTGCAGAATTCTGGTTCGGCCTTTACCAGTTTCTGGCTTCACCTCATACACTGGGCTATCGTCACATTTTTTTCTCAGGACAACATGTACTGTGTCTTCCCAAAAGGATCTTAGCTTTCCTGGTCCTCCTCTTTCAGTAAGGTTTCTTACAAGGACTTTACTGCCAGGAGAGAGTTCTCCTCCATGACTTTTCCTGTCGTAGTGTTCTTTTCCTCTTTGTGCAGCTTGAGTAGCGACCTTGGAAGCAATCTGATAGGCTTCAGTCATTCTCTCCATCCATATTTTTACATATTCAGAGTGACTCTTATATTTTTCTGTTACTGGGGTGTCAAACATGCTGTCTATCGGAAGTCTTGGAGATCTCCCGAACAGTAGGAAAAATGGAGAATATCCCGTAGCTTCACTTTTGGTGCAGTTGTATGCATGTATTACCTGGGCAAGTGAGTTCTTCTAGTCCTTCTTAGAATCTGATGACAGGGTCCGAAGCATAGACAACAGAGTGCGATTGAACCTTTCGCATTGTCCGTTCCCTTCTGGATGATATGGGGTTGTATGGGAGTTCTGAATGTGGCAGTGCTTTCCTAATGCTAAGAATAACTGATTTTCAAATTCTTTTCCCATGTCATGGTGAATTCTGGTAGGGAATCCAAATTTCAAGACAAAATCACTGAATATCTTATCGGCAACAGTCTTTGCTGACTTGTTTTTGGTTGCGTAGGCCTGAGCAAACCTAGTGAAGTGGTCTATTACTACTAATATGTACTCATAACCTCCTTTGCATGCTTCCAGGTGGAGGAAATCGATAGAGACCATCTCAAAGGGATAAGTGGTGATAATATTGTTTAACGGAGCTCTGGTAGGCTTGTTGGGACGTTTGTCTTTCAGACAGGTGCAGCGGTTGTTAATGTATTGCTCGACCTCTCTCTGCATATGTGGCCAAAAGAACCTTTCCCTGATCAAGTTTACAGTCCGTTCCACTCCTAAGTGACCCATTTCTTCATGCAATTCTCTCAACACCAGTGGATGATATAGCTTGGGTAACACTAGTTGAGAACTTGAGGGTGTTTTCCTTCTCAAGATTCCATCCTCATCGAGGTATAATTTGGTCCACTGCTTCAATAAGATGAGGATATCAAGCTGGCCACTTGGTCATTCCTGTTTTGATGGAAACCTGTTTTGATTTTTGTACTTCCACACTGGACCGATCACTGAGTCTTCCTTTTGTGCTGTCCTTATGGTCTCTTTAGGTATTTGAGCTACTTCTTTTTGGGTAGTATCTATTGTCGATGTGGTATTTGCAATGGTTATTGGACACAGCCAAGGTGTTTCTTCTTTCTGTTTTACTTGAAGTACTTGTGTTATACAACTGATGACTTTGGGGTCAACTTCTTGTGAACACTGTTGCATATTTTGTTCAGGACTTAGTGGCATACATGACAGTCCATCTGCATCCGCATTTCTCTTTCCTGGACGATACTTAATAGTGAATTTAAAATCAGCAAGTTCTGCAACCCATCGATGGCCTGTTGCGTTTAGTTTAGCAGTCGTTAGGACATAGGTTAGTGGATTATTGTCAGTATATACTACAAAGGATGGACAGTAGTATAGGTAGCCTCGGAATCTTTCACAGATGGCCCACTTCATTGCGAGGAATTCTAGTTTCCCTGAATGCATGTGATAATTCTTCTCAGCAGGTGTGAGAGTCCTGGATCCATAAGCAATTACTTTTAATTTTCCCTCTTGCTCTTGATATAGCACGGCTCCTAGTCCTTCTTGCGAGGCATCACAGTGCAGAATAAAGGATTGGTTATAGTCGGGGTAACCCATAACTGGAGGATGTGTTAGGACCTCAATGAGTTGGTTCAACACTACCTGGTGGTGGTCAGTCCAGACAATGGACTGATGAGAAGGTAGTTGACCTTTTAACTTTGGTGATGGCTTCTTCCTCTTCTTCTGTTGGTGAGCCGGTACTGATGTTATGGTAGGTGTTGTATCTGCTGATAGCAATTCATAAAGGGGTTTTGCAATGCTGGAAAAATTCTGGATGTAAGGACGATAGTATGAAATGAATCCTAATAACTTCCGGAGTTCTCCCACAGTTTTTGGCTGGTTGTTTCCCAAGGCCAGCACAGGAGCAATGTCTGCCGGATCCATGGAATGGCCATCTTTGGACACTATCTTGCCCAGAAATCTAACTTTGTTCTGGAAAAGTTCACATTTCTTTCCTGTTAACGTAACTCCATGTTTCTGATACCGTTGCAGTACCAACCGGACATGTTCCACATGCTCTTGGAATGATCTGCTATGAACAAGGTTATCATCTAGGTATGGCAGACATATCTCATCTCTCAGTCCCCTTAAACAAGTTTCCATGCTGCGTTGGAATTCAGCTGGCGCAGAGCTAAGACCAAAAGGTATTCTGATCCACTCATACAGACCCCAAGGTGTAATGAAGGCAGTCAGTGGTCGACTGGATTCTTCCACAAATCCTTGGTGGTAGGCTTTTCCTTGGTCTAACACTGAAAACCATGCACTTCCTCCTAAGCTGTCCAGCATGTCTTGGATCCTAGGGATTGGATGGCGATCAGGTATGGACTTCTGGTTCAATTCCCTATAATCGCAACACAGCCTTAAACTACCGTCCTTCTTTCTCACGCACACAATGGGTGAAGAGTATGATGATTTGGATTCTGCAATCCATCCGCGGTTCAACAGATCTTGCAGATATTCTTTCACCTCCTGGTGTAGTGGTCTTGGAACGGACATGTAAGTTCTTCTAACTGGTGCATTGTCTTTGAGGCGCAGTTGTAATTGTAGGGATGGGATACATCCGACATCAGAATCATCTTTGGCGAAGGAGTGGCATTCCTCCCTTAGCATTGTTTTGACTACCAGTTGATCTTCCGCCGGCAGGTGGTCTATAGGTACTGGTGGATCCCAGTGTTCTTGATGAGCATAGCTTACCGGTGACTGCCTTGTGTTTAACTTGTCCATTTCACCTTCCGGCCCTGTTCTGGATGACTGCAGACTATGCATCACTGGTCGATTGGTTATATTCACTGATTCTTTTGGTTTCACCAGAGCTGGGCATGTTGTCTTGATGGGCTCAAGGCACCCAATCCTAGTCTGACTTGGTAAGATAATGTCTCGCTGGGTTGTGTTCCAAACTGGGATGGATAATTTAGGAAACTGTCCCTTTTGGAGTGACACTAATATTTCTCTGATATACAGTCCTTCTGGCACGACATGAGCCCCATCCGGTGTAAACAATACAGTTTGCCCTTGCAGTGCTGGTTTGGCATGAGCCCTACATCTAAGATAAGTCACAGTGTTTGCCTGAATTCTTTGGCGCTTGGTACCAGTCTTTAGTGCAGTACAAGTTTCTCTCAAGCTGGCTTGTAATTCATTCACCAGGATTTCTGCTTTGGGGGTCGGTAATTCCAAGGCGGCTCCTAGTATGTCCACGAACCCTGTAATGGTTCTTCTTCCTTTGCTAGCTGTCTCCTTGAAGAGTTCTTCTATGATGTTATATCCAATAATTGGTGTCTCTGCGACTTTCTCATCTGCTGATACCACAAGTGGCACTACTAGTTGTTTGGTGTTATTAGTTCCAGCTGTTAGTTGAAAAACTACCTCAATCCACCCAGAGAAAGGAATTTCCATTTCATTGACAGCCTTCCCACAGAGGACTTCGGGCCCTAGAAATTCTTCTAAAGATCGGACCACTGTATGTGGCAGGACCCGCTGTCTCCAGTTCTCATTGATGATGCTCACCTGAGAGCCCGTGTCCCATAGGGCTTGGACAGGAGTATTGTCTATTTCACAGTTCACAAGGCACCTTTTCCCAACAAGACTCAGTAACTTGCTGTTCTGTCTCCTAGTCGTGTTGTCTACCTGAGGTGGTACTTGCTCAGCCACCTGTAGGGACCTCTTATTTTCACAGTTAAGCCCTTTGTGGACAGACTCTGAATTTCCTCTACCAGTCATGGCACTGATGATGATTTTGGGGCTTTCTGGCTTACCACTTACAGGGGTTGCACTTTGGGACACAGGGTGGATAATTGAACAGGTTACTGTCGGTCCCTCGACAGCAACCCTCTCCCGTTTAAATGGTCTGGTTTGGGTGTTCTGCAATGTCTTGCTTTATGTCCAGATTGTCCACAGTTGAAGCAATGATCGCAGGCGCTTGTCTGACCAGTCCTTTTACAGAATTGACAACATCCCTTACTCGTACCCACTTTTACCTGAGGCCCTCGGAATTCACGGTTTTGTTGGGTGCTTGAGCCTTGAAGAAGTGTCTTCATCTCTAGCATCTCTTTTTGTATCTGTAGCATCATCTTCTCCAGTTCAGAGTTGCTCTTAGATTGCTGTTGACTTGTTGAGCTATTTGCCTGTGGTGGAGACCAAGGTGTTGTGTTGGCAGTTGTTGTCAGGGCACTAGGTTCCGGCTGACACTGTACGGCATTAGACTCACATTCTTTCCTCTTCGCAATACTGCTATGCTGAATTTTCTTTTGCTTCTGCTCTCTTTCCATCTCCATACTAGCGGCTTCATTCATTTTCTCTATGAGCACCTCATCTAGAATGGAAGGGTCATCTAAATACTGCTTTAATTGGAATTTGATGTGGTCGTTTCTCAATCCAGTACCCACCGATCTTAGAAATTTCTTATGTATCAGCTCAGACCCGAAATGTTCTTCAGAGCCCTCACCCTGAGAGACAAATAGCAACCGATCCTTCAATTCAATCGCTCTGAACAGGAAATTCTGTGGAGTTTCATCACTTTTCTGGGAAATATTGAGGAGTTGCTGGTACAGTTCAGAGGCGTTCTGCTCCTTGTAGTGACTTTTCAAGATCATTTTAAGATGCACTAGAGTCAGTCCATTTTTCATCTCCAGCATACCTCTGAGGCTTAGGCCAGGGCTAATAGCTTTGACCACTGCTTCCACTATCTCAGCCTCTGGGTATCCTTTCTGTAGTCCCCAGTCGATTTGGTGCATTAAATTGGTGTAGGTCAGCTTATCTTTCTGCTCTTTTTCTCCAATTTCACCTGTGATCTTAAAGTCTTTTCTGATTGTCACCTCTGGCAAGTTACCTTGGTGTAGTCTCTGAGTAAGTGGCACTGACGCTGATTTTTGCTGACTGTTACTTGATTCTTTACTTTTGGTACTCAGCTCTTTAATCTGTTCCTCAATTATTCTGGACGTTTCCTGGAACTTCTCCTGCATTTTGTGGTACTGTTGCTTTAAGTCGGCCAATTGCTGTGTCGGTTGGGGGTCTTTTTCCCTGAAGGTTTGGACTTCTGCAGCGTCCCTCTTCTCCCCCAGCTCGCTAATGAATCTGTTCGTAGCTTGCAGAAATTGTGTCACCGCCTCCTCATTTTCAACTTCAACCATTTCATCTATCACCTCATTAATGATCCGCATAAAATGGCGCCGGGTTTTCCCTTTCGCCATGCTGGCATCAGGAACTTTGATGAATTGGCATATCTCGGTGAGTTCACCCACTGGCAGGTGGATTAGGTGTCCACTAGTGTTGGGCGAACATCTAGATGTTCGGGTTCGGGCCGAACAGGCCGAACATGTCCGCGATGTTCGGGTGTTCGACCCGAACTCCGAACATAATGGAAGTCAATGGGGACCCGAACTTTTGTGCTTTGTAAAGCCTCCTTACATGCTACATACCCCAAATTTACAGGGTATGTGCACCTTGGGAGTGGGTACAAGAGGAAAAAAAAAATTTAGCAAAAAGAGCTTATAGTTTTTGAGAAAATCGATTTTAAAGTTTCAAAGGGAAAACTGTCTTTTAAATGCGGGAAATGTCTGTTTTCTTTGCACAGGTAACATGCTTTTTGTCGGCATGCAGTCATAAATGTAATACATATAAGAGGTTCCAGGAAAAGGGACCGGTAATGCTAACCCAGCAGCAGCACACGTGATGGAACAGGAGGAGGGTGGCGCAGGAGGAGAAGGCCACGCTTTGAGACACAACAACCCAGGCCTTGCATGAGGACAAGAAGCGTGCGGATAGCATGCTTTGTACCACCATGCAGTCATAAATGTAATAAAGATAAGTGGTTCAATAAACAGGGACCACGCGGCAACGCTAACCCAGCAGCAGCACACGTGATGGAACAGGAGGAGGCGCAGGAGGAGAAGGCCACGCTTTGTGAGACACAACAACCCAGGCCTTGCATGAGGACAAAAAGCGTGCGGAGAGCATGCTTTGTACCGCCATGTAGTCATAAATGTAATAAAGATAAGAGGTTCAATAAACAGGGACCACGCGGCAACGCTAACCCAGCAGCAGCAGCAGCAGCAGCACACGTGATGGAACAGGAGGAGGCGCAGGAGGAGAAGGCCACGCTTTGTGAGACACAACAACCCAGGCCTTGCATGAGGACAAAAAGCGTGCGGATAGCATGCTTTGTACCGCCATGTAGTCATAAATGTAATAAAGATAAGAGGTTCCATAAACAGGGACCGGCAACGGTAACCCAGCAGCAGCAGCAGCAGCAGCAGCACACGTGATGGAACAGGAGGAGGCGCAGGAGGAGAAGGCCACGCTTTGTGAGACACAACAACCCAGGCCTTGCATGAGGACAAAAAGCGTGCGGATAGCATGCTTTGTACCGCCATGTAGTCATAAATGTAATAAAGATAAGAGGTTCAATAAACAGGGACCACGCGGCAACGCTAACCCAGCAGCAGCAGCAGCAGCAGCACACGTGATGGAACAGGAGGAGGCGCAGGAGGAGAAGGCCACGCTTTGTGAGACACAACAACCCAGGCCTTGCATGAGGACAAAAAGCGTGCGGATAGCATGCTTTGTACCGCCATGTAGTCATAAATGTAATAAAGATAAGAGGTTCCATAAACAGGGACCACGCGGCAACGGTAACCCAGCAGCAGCAGCAGCAGCAGCAGCACACGTGATGGAACAGGAGGAGGCGCAGGAGGAGAAGGCCACGCTTTGTGAGACACAACAACCCAGGCCTTGCATGAGGACAAAAAGCGTGCGGATATAGCAGCAATGCTTTTTGCCGCCATGCAGTCATAAATGTAATACAGATGAGAGGTTCAATAAACAGGGACCGGAAACGCTAAACCATCCCAGATGTTCATCGGTCATGTTACTTGGTTGGGGTCCAGGAGTGTTGCGTAGTCGTTTCCAATCCAGGATTGATTCATTTTAATTTGAGTCAGACGGTCTGCATTTTCTGTGGAGAGGCGGATACGCCGATCTGTGATGATGCCTCCGGCAGCACTGAAACAGCGTTCCGACATAACGCTGGCTGCCGGGCAAGCCAGCACCTCTATTGCGTACATTGCCAGTTCGTGCCAGGTGTCTAGCTTCATGCCCGGTTTCAGGTCCAGCGGTGCCAGCCACAAATCCGTCTGTTCCTTTATTCCCCTCCAAATTTCCTCCCCTGTGTGCTGCTTATCCCCAAGGCAGATCAGCTTCAGCAACGCTTGCTGACGCATGCCAACAGCTGTGCTGCACTGCTTCCACGATCCTACTGCTGCTGGTGCTGGGTTAGCATTTCCGGATGAGGTACAGCTTTGAGATGCGTTGGAGGAGAAGGAGTCAGAGAGGTAGGTGCTGCTGTTGTTATCCAGCTGTTTGCGGCGTGGGCAACACCCGCGCCGTAGCAGGTGAGGAATCGCTGCCAGGCTCCACAAGGTTCACCCAGTGCGCGGTAAGGGAGATGTATCGACCCTGGCCGAACGCACTCGTCCAGGTGTCAGTGGTGAGGTGAACCTTGCAGGCAACGGCATTCTTCAAGCTTCGGGTTATTTAGCTGACCACGTGCTCATGCAACTCAGGCACTGCAGAGCGCGCAAAGTGGTAGCGGCTGGGAACAACGTAACGTGGGATGGCCACTGACATCATGCCCTTGAAGCTGTTTGTCTCCACCACTCGATATGGCAGCATTTCGCAGGCCAGAAGCTTGGCTATGCTGGCTGGCTGTTACTGCCACGGCCCGGGGGTCATTTGCTGGCAATTTCCTCTTGTGCTCAAACATCTCAGAGACAGACAACTCAACCGTAGCGCTGCACACCGAAGGGCTGTTGGTTGTTGTGTTTGATGAACACTGGGAGACCTCAAGAGCACTAGTCCGGAAAGTGACAGTGTCAGCATCGTCTGATGTTTGTGAATGTTGTGAACCACGCAATGGCTGGGCTACTGCTGCTGCTGAGGCGGGTCTGGTGGTGAGTCTGGTGAACCCAAGGGAGGCAGTGTTGCTGGTGGTACCCTGTCCTGCCGCGTTTGCCCACAGAGTGGGATGTTTGGATAGAATGTGGCGGCTCATGCTGGTGGTGGAGAGGTTGTTAATACTTTTCCCCCTGCTCAGGCGGGTCTTGCACACCTTGCAAATCGCCATGGTAACATCCTCAGTGCAGTCTTCAAAGAAAGCCCAGACTTTAACTGGCTGAGGACTCGGACCTCGTGCGTGATGTGCTGGTGCTGCTTAACCCACTGCTGGACGCTTGAGAGGTCATCCAAGTAATTATCTGGTCCTGTTCTTTTGGATCTGTGAGGGTTGTTGTCCTGGACAACATGGGCAGTATTGAGTGGGTTTTCTTGGGTGCTCCCCTGTGGCCTGTACGTGAACCGTCAGGGGAAACACCTCTTCCCTTGCCCCTCCCTCTTTCACCGGATTTCTTCCTCATTTCACTTATCCTTAAAGTACACGCTGACTGGCAGCAGTACAGTGGCAGTACAGAAATGCTATACAGTGGTGGGTGAGCGGTGTACCACTATTGTCAGCAGTGACACAGAGCACAATGCTATACAGTGGCGGGTGAGCGGTGTACTACTGTTCCCAGCAGACACAGAGTGGAAGTAAACACAATGCTATATAGTGTGGCTGAGCCGTGTACACAGAGTGGCATTAAACACAATGCTATATAGTCTGCTATATAGTCACCCCGAACAGGGTGATGTTCTGCAGAACCCGAACAGTGGCAAACACTGTTCGCCCAACACTACTGGGAGGGAACGCAGATTTTAGTACCTAAACACACGATACAACATGTTTTCCGGGGTCGGACTCTGAGGCACATACAGATGGTCCCGATCATCATCCTCATCATACAACTCTTCTCCTGAGTCTGACCCACCCACCACCTCTGCCACCCCAACATCCCCAGACACAGACCCCTCATCGTCCTCAACATTAACTTGGGATGCTGGCCTGAGCCAGACCTCCTCCTCCACATCAGGCCCCATCATCTCCTCAATGGCAGCCCTCATTAATCGCTCTGGCGACGGACTGATGGACACAACGTTCTCCTCCGGGGAGGGCTGCTGCTGACCACTGGCTGCTGGGGTGGATGTTATAGCTTGCGTGGGGCGTTGGCTGTTGCTGTTGTTGGGAGTGCTGCTCACAGCGGAGGTCTCTGGGGAACTCATGTTGAGCTCATATAGTGGTTGACGGTGAGTGGAGTATTACTGATCCCAGCAATATACACACTGACTGGCAGAGTACGCAATGCTATATAGTGTGGCTGAGCGGTGTACACAGAGTGGCAGTAAACACAATGCTATATAGTCTGGCTGAGCGAGCGGTGTACTACTGTTCCCAGCAGAATCAGAGTGGCAGTAAACAATGGTATATAGTCTGGCTGAGCGGTGTACACAGAGTGTCAGTAAACAATGGTATATAGTCTGGCTGAGCGAGCGGTGTACTACTGTTCCCAGCAGAATCAGAGTGGCAGTAAACAATGGTATATAGTCTGGCTGAGCGGTGTACACAGAGTGTCAGTAAACAATGGTATATAGTCTGGCTGAGCGGTGTACACACAATGCTATATAGTCTGCTATATAGTGTCAGTAAACAATGGTATATAGTCTGGCTGAGCGAGCGGTGTACTACTGTTCCCAGCAGAATCAGAGTGGCAGTAAACAATGGTATATAGTCTGGCTGAGCGGTGTACACAGAGTTTCAGTAAACAATGGTATATAGTCTGGCTGAGCGGTGTACACAGAGTGTCAGTAAACAATGGTATATAGTCTGGCTGAGCGGTGTACACAGAGTGGCAGTAAACACAATGCTATATAGTCTGGCTGAGCGAGCGGTGTACTACTGTTCCCAGCAGAATCAGAGTGGCAGTAAACAATGGTATATAGTCTGGCTGAGCGGTGTACACAGAGTGTCAGTAAACAATGGTATATAGTCTGGCTGAGCGGTGTACACAGAGTGTCAGTAAACAATGGTATATAGTCTGGCTGAGCGGTGTACACAGAGTGGCAGTAAACACAATGCTATATACTCTGGCTGAGCGAGCGGTGTACTACTGTTCCCAGCAGACACAGAACAGTGAACAGAATGCTATATAGTGTGGCTGAGCGAGCGGTGTACCACTATTCCCAGCAGACACAGAACAGTGAACAGAATGCTATATAGTGTGGCTGAGCGGGCGGTGTACCACTATTCCCAGCAGACACAGAACAGTGAACAGAATGCTATATAGTGTGGATGAGCGAGCGGTGTACCACTATTCCCAGCAGACACAGAACAGTAAACAGAATGCTATATAGTGTGGCTGAGCGAGCGGTGTACCACTATTCCCAGCAGACACAGAACAGTGAACAGAATGCTATATAGTGTGGCTGAGCGGGCGGTGTACCACTATTCCCAGCAGACACAGAACAGTGAACAGAATGCTATATAGTGTGGATGAGCGAGCGGTGTACCACTATTCCCAGCAGACACAGAACAGTAAACAGAATGCTATATAGTGTGGCTGAGCGAGCGGTGTACCACTATTCCAAGCAGACACAGAACAGTGAACAGAATGCTATATAGTGTGGCTGAGCGAGCGGTGTACCACTATTCCCAGCAGACACAGAGTGGCAGTAAACAGAATGCTATATAGTGTGGCTGAGCGAGGTACACAGAGTGGCAGTAAACAGAATGCTATATAGTGTGGCTGAGCAAGCGGTGTACTACTATTCCCAGCAGACACAGAGTGGCAGTAAACAGAATGCTATATAGTGTGGCTGAGCGAGGTACACAGAGTGGCAGTAAACAGAATGCTATATAGTGTGGCTGAGCAAGCGGTGTACTACTGTTCCCAGCAGTGACACAATGACAGGGGGGACCCTGGCTAGCGTGGCTGGAGCGCGAACTACCCTGCCTGCCTACCCAAAGCTAAACCCACAGACAAATGGCGGAGATATGACGTGGTTCGGGTATTTATTTACCCGAACCACGTGACCGTTCGGCCAATCAGAGCGCGTTCGGGTCCGAACCACGTGACCCGTTCGGCCAATCACAGCGCTAGCCGAACGTTCGGGGAACGTTCGGCCATGCGCTCTTAGTTCGGCCATATGGCCGAACGGTTTGGCCGAGCACCGTCAGGTGTTCGGCCGAACTCGAACATCACCCGAACAGGGTGATGTTCTGCAGAACCCGAACAGTGGCGAACACTGTTCGCCTAACACTAGTGTCCACTGATTTCATCTTGCAGTTTCTCTAGATCCATTGGTGTTCGCTGGCGGTGCTGCAGAGGTTAATGTCTCCTCTAATGCTTCGCTTAACCGATTTCTTCACTTCCGGGACTGCACTTTCTTCACCCGCTCCCCGTACGGGCCACCAATTTTGTTGCACATATGCTGAAAGTATGGTTAATAATTCCAATGTGCGCAGGGAGCGGGCTGGGTGAAATCAGAAGTGCGTTTATTGAACATTTTCTGTAATGAACAAGCACATGTCTTTATCAGGCTGAAGTTACAGGAATGTGACAGTATATCCTATTCTTACATATGAATACACATCTATATTCATCAATACATTCTCCATAACAAGTATAACTTTCCTATAAGAGACATTAACCATATAACATGTGCAGCCGCTCTATGATTACTTAATCGGCATCACAGTAAGCAAACAGTGCATTATATCTCACACAGACACATCAGCTCCCTATAGCAATCACATGCACTATACAGTAGCACCAAGTGACCCATCAGTATATTTCACTCACAAGTGTGTGGGGTCTATGTACACCCCCTGCTTCACCAGCAGCCTTGGCTGATTACAGGAATGGGATCTCAATCATTTTACCCTGTTTATAGCCCTTAATATGTGTTTTCTTACCTGTAATGAACAAGCACATGTCTTTATCAGTCTGGAGTTACAGGATTGTGACAGTATATCCTGTCCTCCCAGGAACTAAAGATAGGTGTGTTCTGTTCCTCCCTTGCAGTGCTTTGTCATAAGGTCTTAACACTCTGCTGCCATCTAATGGTGATTTACTAAAGGGTCATGAATTGTTTCCTGATATAGCTGGCATTATCTTGGATTGGTGAGGCTGGCAATGCTATAGATATTAGTTTATTTTTATGGGGTGCCTATTTTTGACATATCTTACATCTGCCGCCTATGTAGCGTGCCCCACTTCCCCATAATAGCCGCACAGAGATGACAGGCACGGCTGTGTCATCATGTAACTAGGCAACAGCAGGAAGCCGGCTTCTGCTCTGACGGAAGCGGCACCGGCTTCCTGCAGAGTTGCCTGAAGACTTTCTGCAAGTGTGAGCTGTGCCTGGACTGGACGGGGTGCCTGATAGCACTGTAAACGCCAAGACCTCGGATGACTGAAGAGGTCAGGAGGGGGACACGGCTGTTTTCACGTGCATGCCTGAATGAAGCAGGTATGGAGGGGTAATCAGGGCCGGCCTTAGGTTTCACAGCGCCCTGAGTGAAACCTGATTTTTGTGCCCCCCCCCATCCTCTTTCCACATGCATATACACACATGCACATATACACACACACAGGCCCATATGCAATTCCCCTTTTCTCCTGAGACATTTCCTAGAACAGTGGTTCCCAACCTTTTTGACGTTGTGACACATCATGCCAAATGCTCAGATCTCTGACACGTCACATATGTATAATAGAAAAAATACTATTAATACCACGAATGGATGGAAAGAGTGCATTATCCTGAAGACACTTAATAATGAAGGCTAGAACCTTTCAGGAATATTAATAAAAACAATCAGTGGGACAGTTAGCCGCCTCCCCCCCATTTAGAATGATAGCACAGCACCGACAATTTGCACCACGCGTTATAGCCGCAGTGCGCCCCCCCCTCCAAAACGCCCTCAGACTCAGTGTAGGTAGGTAGCCAGGTATAGGTGCCCCCAGTATAGAATCTCATGTGTAGGTGCCCTCAATATAGGTTGCCAAGAATAGGTGTCCCCAGTATAGGAAGTCAGTTGAAGGTCTCCCCCATAGGTAGCCAGGTATAGGTGCCCCCAGTATAGGATCTCATGTGTAGGTGCCCTCAATATAGGTTGCCAAGAATAGGTGTCCCCAGTATAGGAAGTCAGTTGAAGGTCTCCCCCATAGGTAGCCAGGTATAGGTGCCCCCAGTATAGAATCTCATGTGTAGGTGCCCTCAATATAGGTTGCCAAGAATAGGTGTCCCCAGTATAGGAAGTCAGTTGAAGGTCTCCCCCATAGGTAGCCAGGTATAGGTGCCCCCAGTATAGGATCTCATGTGTAGGTGCCCTCAATATAGGTTGCCAAGAATAGGTGTCCCCAGTATAGGAAGTCAGTTGAAGGTCTCCCCCATAGGTAGCCAGGTATAGGTGCCCCCAGTATAGGATCTCATGTGTAGGTGCCCTCAATATAGATTGCCAAGAATAGGTGTCCCCAGTATAGGAAGTCAGTTGAAGGTCTCCCCCATAGGTAGCCAGGTATAGGTGCCCCCAGTATAGGATCTCATGTGTAGGTGCCCTCAATATAGGTTGCCAAGAATAGGTGTCCCCAGTATAGGAAGTCAGTTGAAGGTCTCCATCCCCCCAGTAGGTAGCCATGCGTAGGTGCCTCCAGTATAACTAGCCAGGCGTAGGTGCCTCCAGTATAGGTAGCCAGGTGTTGGAGCCCTCAGTAAAGTTAACCAGCTAAAGGTGCCCTCAGTATAGGAAATCAGGTGTAGGTGCCCTCAGTATAGGCAATCAGCTATAGGCGCCCCCTTGGAAGCTGGCGCCCTGAGCGACCGCTCCAGTCGCTCATATCAAAGGCCGGCTATGGGGGTAATTGGAGTAGAGGGGGAGAGAGAGAGAATGAGAGTACTGTATGTGTGTACTCTGTGTGTTTTTGTGTGTACTGTATGTGTGTGTACTGTTTGTACTCTGTGTGTGTACTGTGTGTGTGTGTGTGTTTGTGTACTGGTTGTACTCTGTGTGTGTGTGTGTGCGCTGTGTGTGTGTACTGTGTGTGTGTGTACTGCTTGTACTCTGTGTGTGTACTGTGTGTGTACTGTTTGCACTCTGTGTGTGTGTGACCTGTGTGTGTACTGTGTGTATGTGTACTGTGTGTTTGTGTGTGTGTATACTGTGTGTGTGTGTGTACTGTGTGTTTGTGTATACTGTGTGTGTGTGTACTCTGTGTGTGTATACTCTGTGTGTGTACTGCTTGTACTCTGTGTGTGTACTGTGTGTTTGTGTGTGTGTGTATACTGTGTGTGTGTGTACTGTGTGTATGTGTACTGTGTGTTTGTGTATACTGTGTGTGTGTGTACTGTGTGTGTGTGTACTGTGTGTGTGTGTGTACTGCTTGTACTCTGTGTGTGTACTGTGTGTGTACTGTTTGCACTCTGTGTGTGTGTGATTTGTGTGTGTACTGTGTGTATGTGTACTGTGTGTGTGTGTGTGTGTGTGTATACTGTGTGTGTGTGTGTACTGTGTGTTTGTGTATACTGTGTGTGTGTGTACTCTGTGTGTGTATACTCTGTGTGTGTACTGCTTGTACTCTGTGTGTGTACTGTGTGTTTGTGTGTGTGTGTATACTGTGTGTGTGTGTACTGTGTGTATGTGTACTGTGTGTTTGTGTATACTGTGTGTGTGTGTACTGTGTGTATGTGTACTGTGTGTTTGTGTATACTGTGTGTGTGTGTACTGTGTGTGTGTACTGTGTGTGTGTGTGTGTGTGTGTGTACTGCTTGTACTCTGTGTGTGTACTGTGTGTGTACTGTTTGCACTCTGTGTGTGTGTGACCTGTGTGTGTACTGTGTGTATGTGTACTGTGTGTGTTTGTGTGTGTGTGTATACTGTGTGTGTGTACTCTGTGTATGTGTACTGTGTGTTTGTGTATACTGTGTGTTTGTGTATACTGTGTGTGTGTGTACTCTGTGTGTGTACTGCTTGTACTCTGTGTGTGTACTGTGTGTGTACTGTTAGCACTCTGTGTGTGTGTGACCTGTGTGTGTACAGTGTGTTTGTGTGTGTATGTATACTGTGTGTGTGTGTGTGTGTGTGTGTACTGTGTGTTTGTGTATACTGTGTGTGTGTGTGTGTACTCTGTGTGTGTATACTCTGTGTGTGTACTGCTTGTACTCTGTGTGTGTACTGTGTGTGTACTGTGTGTTTGTGTGTGTGTATATACTGTGTGTGTGTGTACTGTGCGTATGTGTACTGTGTGTTTGTGTATACTGTGTGTGTGTGTACTGTGTGTATGTGTACTGTGTGTTTGTGTATACTGTGTGTGTGTGTACTGTGTGTGTGCTGTGTGTGTGTGTGTGTGTGTGTGTGTGTGCTGCTTGTACTCTGTGTGTGTACTGTGTGTGTACTGTTTGCACTCTGTGTGTGTGTGACCTGTGTGTGTACTGTGTGTATGTGTACTGTGTGTTTGTGTGTGTGTGTATACTGTGTGTGTGTGTGTGTGTGTGTGTGTGTGTGTGTGTGTGTGTGTGTGTGTGTACAGTGTGTGTGTGTGTGTGTGTGTGTGTGTACTCTGTGTATGTGTACTGTGTGTTTGTGTATACTGTGTGTTTGTGTATACTGTGTGTGTGTGTACTCTGTGTGTGTACTGTTTGAACTCTGTGTGTGTGTGACCTGTGTGTGTACCGTGTGTATGTGTACTGTGTGTTTGTGTGTGTGTGTGTGTGTGTGTGTATACTGTGTGTGTGTGTACTCTGTGTATGTGTACTGTGTGTGTGTGTGTGTGTGTGTGTATACTGTGTGTGTGTGTACTCTGTGTATGTGTACTGTGTGTTTGTGTATACTGTGTGTTTGTGTATACTGTGTGTGTGTGTACTCTGTGTGTGTGTACTTTTTGCACTCTGTGTGTGTGTGACCTGTGTGTGTACTGTGTGTATGTGTACTGTGTGTTTGTGTATACTGTGTGTTTGTGTATACTGTGTGTGTGTGTACTCTGTGTGTGTACTGTTTGCACTCTGTGTGTGTGTGACCTGTGTGTGTACCGTGTGTATGTGTACTGTGTGTTTGTGTGTGTGTGTGTGTGTGTATACTGTGTGTGTGTGTACTCTGTGTATGTGTACTGTGTGTGTGTGTGTGTGTGTGTGTATACTGTGTGTGTGTGTACTCTGTGTATGTGTACTGTGTGTTTGTGTATACTGTGTGTTTGTGTATACTGTGTGTGTGTGTGTGTGTGTACTCTGTGTGTGTGTACTTTTTGCACTCTGTGTGTGTGTGACCTGTGTGTGTACTGTGTGTATGTGTACTGTGTGTTTGTGTGTGTGTGTGTATACTGTGTGTGTGTGTGTACTGTGTGTATGTGTACTGTGTGTTTGTGTGTACTCTGTGTGTGTTTACTCTGTGTGTGTGTACTCTGTGTGTGTGTGTGCACTGAATGTGGTGTGTGGGGGGGGGCGCACTTTGGAGTCTCTGCCTCTGGTGCTGGGGAACCTTGTCCCGGCCCCGCTGTCACCGTTCTAGCCCGCTATCACTGCACATAAGTGATTGATTGTAACTGACCCCCACATGGCATCAATCATGTCACTAACCTTACTGTGCATTAGTTTCAGTGATATCAGACAGTCAGTGTGTGGTAAAAAAAATTAAAATAAAAAAATAATAATTTAGGGTAACAGACATTTTTCTTCTCATTTACAGATTGCTGATTAGAATAAGTTTTTACGCAACACACCTTACTGTGCGTTACTTTCAGAGATATCAAACTGTCAGCATGTGGTCAGGGGCGTAGCAATAGCCATCGCAGCCATAGCAACTATTATGGGGCCCTGGAGAAGAGGGGGCCCAGGTGGAACTTGATGTGTTCACTATTAACCACTTCAGCCCTCAGTCGTTTTCACTTTATGCATCCGAGCAATGTTCACCTCCTATTCATTAGCCTATAACTTTATCACTACTTATCACAATGAACTGATCTATATCTTGTTTTTTCTGCCACCAATTAGGCTTTCTTTGGGTGGTACATTTTGCTAAGAGCTACCTTACTGTAAATGCATTTTAACAAAGAATAAGAAAAAAACTGAAAAAAATTCATTATTTCTCAGTTTTGGGCTATTATAGTTTTAAAATAATACATGCCTCCATAATTAAAATCCACGTATTGTATTTGTCCATTTGTCCCGGTTATTACACGGTTTAAATTATGTCCCCATCAAAATGTATGGCGACAATAATTTATTTGGAAATAAAGGTGCATTTTTTCCGTTTTGCATCTATCACTATTTGCAAGCTTATATAAAACAAAAATATAGAAATATTTCATCTTTACATAGATATTTAACCACTTTACCCCCCAGTGCTAAATTTCTCCGTCCCTCTGCGCACTGCTTCACCCCCAGGGACGGAGAAAGGCGCACTTGTTTGTTTACTGGCTGGGAGTGGGCGGGGACCTCGCGCGCACACTCCAGCCAGCCAGCACAGCAGGTGACTAATTGGATGTTAGGAACAAGCGTTCCTAAATCCAATTAGACGCGCCGATTGCGGACACAATGGGAGACTGCTTCAAACAGAAGCAGTCTCCATTGATAACAATTAAATGTAAACAAATGTGCAGCGCGCGATCGCGCGCCCCCGCGACCCGCGCGCGCACGCACACACCCCCGCTCTGCAGTGCAATGATTGGTTATGGGGACCCCAGTCCCCAATAACCAATCATATCACTGAAAACAATCAATGGAAGCAGCGCTGCAAGGCACAAATAGCGCTGGTGCTTCAGGGGTAAAACCCCTCCGTTGTGAAGTGGTTAAACAGTTTAGACCCTTAGGTAAATATTTTTTTTTTTTTTATTGTAAATTTTTTTTTTTTTATTAAACATTTTATGTGGGTATTTTTGGGAGGGTGGGATGTAAATAGTGTTTTATTTGGGGAAATATTTGTGTATTGTAATTTTTTATACTTTTAGATGTAGTTTTACTTTATGGCCACAGGATGGCAACCTTGAGTTTGTTTACATGACGTCACTCTAAGCGTACAATGTACGCTTAGAGGGACATAGAGTCAGAAAAAGCGAAGCTTCCGAGAGAAGCTGTCACTTTTTCTGCTGGGGAGAGGAATCAGTGATCGGGCACCATAGCCCGATTCATTGATTTCTGGGCTAACGAATCCACGGCCGTGCACGCGAGCGAACCGCCGCGGGAGCACACATGTCCTCCTTGACGTTTTTATATGTCAAGGAGGACAAAGTGGTTAACTTTGCTTTGTTGCTCCACCCTCTGACTTTGTCTCAGTGCTTATGGACTATAATACAGTGGGCATTACATAAAATGTAAATTGGCCAATCAACTCATATTCATAGGGTAGGAGCAGAAAGCATTGCTCAAGAGTGCCTAGATATGATGGCCCCGCAAACATTTTGCTATGGGGCCTCATAATGTCTAGCTATGCCACTGTGTGTGGTTATAAAAAAAAGAAAATGACAGTGTCACGAAATAACTGAATACAAGGAGAAAATTTCTGTAATCTCCCATCATCGAGCTGGATGCCACCTGCTGTCTAAGCAAGAAAGACGCAACAATAGGAGAGGAGAAAACCAAACGCCTGACTCACAAGTGAAACATTTTTAATGTATTCAAAATTTGTTTTAAATATAACATTTAAGAATGAAAAAAAAACATTAAAACGTTGATATAGGATATCTCAGGCCTCTCCTACAGTGGAGGTAACTAACATTGTCTACTCTACAACTAACGTGTCATTAGAGTGGAATCATTTTCATGACATAAAATGTTAAAATATGTCATAGATAAATTGTCAAAACCACAAATTTCAGGCCTCTCTGAGGACTGGCGTTCTTTGGTCCGTCAGGCAGGAAGGATGGTGTGGCTGTAGAGTGACACCATCGGGCAGGAAGGATGGTGTGGCTGTAGAGTGAAGTTGTCAGGCAGGAAGGATGGTGTGGCTGTAGAGTGGAGCTGTCAGGCAGGAAGGATGGTGTGGCTGTAGAGTGAAATTGTCAGGCAGGAAGGATGGTGTGGCTGTAGAGTGAAGTTGTCAGGCAGGAAAGATGGTGTGGCTGTAGAGTGGAGTTGTTGGGAAGGAAGGATGGTGTGGCTGTAAAGTGAAGTTGTCGGGCAGGAAGGATGGTCTAGCTGTAGAGTGGAGTTGTCAGGCAGGAAGGATGGTGTGGCTGTAGAGTGAAGTTGTCAGGCAGGAAGGATGGTGTGGCTGTAGAGTGAAGTTGTCAGGCAGGAAGGATGGTGTGGCTGTAGAGTGGAGTTGTTGGGCAGGAAGGATGGTGTGGCTGTAGAGTGGAGCTGTCAGGCAGGAAGGATGGTGTGGCTGTAGAGTGAAATTGTCAGGCAGGAAGGATGGTGTGGCTGTAGAGTGAAGTTGTCAGGCAGGAAGGATGGTGTGGCTGTAGAGTGGAGTTGTTGGGCAGGAAGGATGGTGTGGCTGTAGAGTGAAGTTGTCGGGCAGGAAGGATGGTGTGACTGTAGAGTGGAGTCGATAGGCAGGAAGGATGGTGTGGCTGTAGAGTGAGGTTGTCAGGCAGGAAGGATGGTCTAGCTGTAGAGTGGAGTTGTCAGGCAGGAAGGATGGTGTGGCTGTAGAGTGAAGTTGTCAGGCAGGAAGGATGGTCTGGCTGTAGAGTGAAGTTGTCGGGCAGGAAGGATGGTGTGGCTGTAGAGAGAAGTTATCAGGCAGGAAGGATGGTAAATTTAATGTAGAAATCTCTCAGAGTCAAGGGTGGCGTCAAAATAGGGTAATACCTAAACCATGCCTAAGCATACAGTTATTATCAATCAAAAAAGAGGTCTTTCTCATGCACATGCCATCAATAATGAATAGCTAATGAAATAAATGAGGATTGGCTCTTGGGTGCATGACAAAGACAGACAATGCTTTATTAATGAAGAAATATATACAAAATTGTACAAACCTCCAGAGTATAAACCCTAAAATCCCCCTCTAAAACCCATAAAAATACTTCCCAACACCTTTCCAACACCAATAGGGGCTGCAGTCCCCAACATGGCAAATCCCGGATTCCTGTAATTGGCAAAAAGCAAGATGGTTGTGAAATTGCTGTTGGATGTGTGTGGCTATAATGTCAAATAGCAAGCAGATGATAAAGTTTGTGGCAACTGATCAAAAATAGAGTAACATAGGTAGCAAAAAATGATGTTAGTATGCTGGTGGTCAGCGGTTAAAGTTCATAGCAGCCATGCAAGGGAGGCACTCATTTGTAAGAAGCAGCAACAAACAATAGCAGTCTTCATAGACATATGATGAGGCAAGCTGTAAGTGAGCTTTAAACACGGAAAAGCAGCTGATGGTGTGCACAGTTTAGGCATAAAGAGTCCCCCAATCGCAGGGTAAACTGTTGGCAGATAGATCACAGGCAGATGGAAAACTCCAGGACAAAATGACACAGACAGTGAGTCCCCCAATCGCAGGGTGTGTGTGCACTTGCGATGTGCTGGACAGTTTTGTTCTATAGTTACCAGTCCTTAGGTCAGAAGATCCGGATAACAATGAGGCTGTTGACTTGAGAGTGCCACGAGTGCCAAGGTGCTTTGTATGTCCAGCCCTACATCATCCAAAGGATACAGGAATCCGCTGGTGTGGAAGGGGGAAGCGCTGTCAGAGAGAGCCTGACATGTTTCGCCGCATCTAGCGGCTTTTTCAAAGGCAGACAGCGGTAACGTGTGTATGGACGCCATACTGGCGTCCATAAATACTGAATGCGGCTGCACAGCCCCGCCCGCCCCCCCTCCATCCCCGTCATCAACACACGCCCACAACCAACGTGTGGGCGTGTGGGCGGTGGACATCCGGAACGCAAATGCGTTCCATCAACAGCCATGATGGAGGTGTCAGATGACCCTACCAGAGGGCGTCAGAGGAGTGGCCGCCCATTGAGGAAGACAAGGAGGGAAGGACCGGGCGAACCCAAACAGCGCAGCCGCAGCCAGCATGAGGGATGCGTGAAAAACACGCGAAAATAAGCAAAAAAGAAAATCAAGAAGTATAATCAAAAATATAACATGTACCAGATGCCCATAAACATCCCTATTTATTCCCGTGCCCACATCCGGCCACCTGTAGGGACGGTTACAAAACAGAGATAGTATCTATAATCAAAAGTGACAGTGGACACTTTTGAACTCACAAAAAATGGAAATCCGCGTGAGCAGACAACGGCAACCCAGAAAAACATACTGGGCACCCCATGTCCGCGGACGCGGACATCCGTACACCAAAAAAGGAAGGATGGTGTGGCTGTAGTGTGAAGTTGTCAGGCAGGAAGCATGGTGTGGCTGTAGAGTTAAGTTGTCAGGCAGGAAGGATGGTGTGGCTGTAGAGTGGTTAGACAGGAAGGAGGGTGTGGCTGTAGAGTGAAGTTGCTGGGCAGGAAGGATGGTGTGGCTGTAGAGTGGAGTCATTGGGCAAGAAGGATGGTGGGGCTGTAGAGTGGTTAGACAGGAAGGAGGGTGTGGCTGTAGAGTGAAGTTGTTGGGCAGGAAGGATGGTGTGGCTGTAGAGTGGAGTCATTGGGCAAGAAGGATGGTGGGGCTGTAGAGTGGAGTCATTGGGCAGGAAGGATGGTATGACTGTAGAGTGGAGTCATTGGGCAGGAAGGATGGTATGACTGTAGAGTGGAGTCATTGGGCAGGAAGGATGGTATGACTGTAGAGAGGAGTCATTGGGCAGGAACAATAGTATGGCTGTAGAGTGAAGTTGTTGGGCAGGAAGGATGGTGTGGTTGTAGAGTGAAGTCATTAGGCAGGAAGGATGGTGTGGCTGTAGAGTGAAGTTGGCGGGCAGGAAGGATGGTGGGGGTGTGGAGTGGAGTTGTCAGGCAGGAAGGATGGTGTGGCTGTAGAGTGAAGTTGTCAGGCAGGAAGGATGGTGTGGCTGTAGAGTGGAGTCATCGGGCAGGAAGTAAGTTGTGGGTGTAGAGTGGAGTAGTCAGGCAGGAAGGATGGTTTGGCTGTAGAGTGAAGTTGTTGGTCAGGAAGGATGGTGTGGCTGTAGAGTGGAGTTGACAGGCAGGAAGGATGGTGTGGCTGTACAGTGGAGTTGTCGGTTAGGCAGGATGGTGCGCCTGTAGAGTGAAGTTGTTGGGCAGGAAGGATGGTGTGGCTGTAGAGTGGAGTCATTGGGCAAGAAGGATGGTGGGGCTGTAGAGTGAAGTTGTTGGGCAGGAAGGATGGTGTGGCTGTAGAGTGAAGTCATCGGGCAGGAAGGAAGTTGTGGGTGAAGAGTGGAGTAGTCAGGCAGGAAGGATGGTTTGGCTGTAGAGTGAAGTTGTCAGGCAGGAAGGATGGTGTGGCTGTAGAGTTAAGTTGTTGGGCAGGAAGGATGGTGTGGCTGTAGAGAGAAGTTATCAGGCAGGAAGGATGGTGTGGCTGTAGAGTGAAGTTGTCAGGCAGGAAGGATGGTGTGGCTGTAGAGTGAAGTTGTCAGGCAGGAAGGATGGTGTGGCTGTAGAGTTAAGTTGTTGGGCAGGAAGGATGGTGTGGCTGTAGAGAGAAGTTATCAGGCAGGAAGGATGGTGTGGCTGTAGAGTGAAGTTGTCAGGCAGGAAGGATGGTGTGGCTGTAGAGTGAAGTTGTCAGGCAGGAAGGATGGTGTGGCTGTAGAGTAAAGTTGTCGGGCAGGAAAGATGGTGTGGCTGTAGAGTAAAGTTGTTGGGCAGGAAGGATGGTGTGGCTGTAGAGTGAAATTTTTGGGCAGGAAGGATGGTGTGGCTGTAGAGTGGAGTCATTGGGCAAGAAGGATGGTGGGGCTGTAGAGTGGAGTCATTGGGCAGGAAGGATGGTATGACTGTAGAGTGGAGTCATTGGGCAGGAAGGATGGTATTACTGTACAGTGGAGTCATTGGGGAGGAAGGTTGGTATGACTGTAGAGTGGAGTCATTAGGCAGGAACTATGGTATGGCTGTAGAGTGAAGTTGTTGGGCAGGAAGGATGGTGTGGTTGTAGGGTGAAGTCGTCGGGCAGGAAGGATGGTGTGGCTGTAGAGTGAAGTCATTAGGCAGGAAGGATGGTGTGGCTGTAGAGTGAAGTGGTCAGGCAAGAAGGATGGTGTGGCTGTAGAGTGGAGTCATCAGGCTGGAAGGATGGTGTGGGTGTAGAGTGGAGTAGTCAGGCAGGAAGGATGGTTTGGCTGTAGAGTGAAGTTGTTGGTCAGGAAGGATGGTGTGGCTGTAGAGTGGAGTTGACAGGCAGGAAGGATGGTGTGTCTGTACAGTGGAGTTGTCGGTTAGGCAGGATGGTGCGCCTGTAGAGTGAAGTTGTTGGGCAGGAAGGATGGTGTGGCTGTAGAGTGGAGTCATTGGGCAAGAAGGATGGTGGGGCTGTAGAGTGAAGTTGTTGGGCAGGAAGGATGGTGTGGCTGTAGAGTGAAGTCATCGGGCAGGAAGGAAGTTGTGGGTGAAGAGTGGAGTAGTCAGGCAGGAAGGATGGTTTGGCTGTAGAGTGAAGTTGTCAGGCAGGAAGGATGGTGTGGCTGTAGAGTTAAGTTGTTGGGCAGGAAGGATGGTGTGGCTGTAGAGAGAAGTTATCAGGCAGGAAGGATGGTGTGGCTGTAGAGTGAAGTTGTCAGGCAGGAAGGATGGTGTGGCTGTAGAGTGAAGTTGTCAGGCAGGAAGGATGGTGTGGCTGTAGAGTTAAGTTGTTGGGCAGGAAGGATGGTGTGGCTGTAGAGAGAAGTTATCAGGCAGGAAGGATGGTGTGGCTGTAGAGTGAAGTTGTCAGGCAGGAAGGATGGTGTGGCTGTAGAGTGAAGTTGTCAGGCAGGAAGGATGGTGTGGCTGTAGAGTAAAGTTGTTGGGCAGGAAAGATGGTGTGGCTGTAGAGTAAAGTTGTTGGGCAGGAAGGATGGTGTGGCTGTAGAGTGAAATTGTTGGGCAGGAAGGATGGTGTATCGCATGCGTGGGTTTGGGGAGCGGGTCGCCCTCTGGCTGCGCTACATAGATGATGTGGTCATGGTATGGAGAGGTGACAGATCCAGTCTGCATGACTTTGTGGAATGCCTGAATAGGAACCAGAGAAATATTTATGTCACATACTCGTGTAATGAGGAGATGATCACGTTTTTGGACCTGAAACTGTTTAGGCGGGGGGAGAAATTGCTATCCAGTACCTATAGAAAGGAGTGTGCAGGCAATACTTTATTGCATGCGTCGAGCCACCACCTGGGGTGCCAGATTAGTTCAGTACCGATAGGGGAATTTTTGAGGATTAGGCGAAATTGCGCCACAGTTGATCTATTCAAACAGGAGGCTGTCCTTTTGAGAAAACGGCTAAAAGAGAGGGGCTACCCGAATAGGTTGATTAAACGTGCTTATATTAGAGCTGTGAAGACAGATAGACAGGATTTACTGGTAAAAAAACAACAAAGGAAGCAAAAACAGGATGAAGAGGATTTGGTTAGAATCGTCACTAGATATGGGAGCCACTGGGAACAATTGCTAAATGTACTGAAGAAAAATTGGGGAATCCTTACTTTGGATCAGGACATAGCCCAGATAGTGGGGATGGCACCCCATGTGACGGCAAGACGCAGCAGTAACATTGGTGATTTGGTCACTAGAAGTGAATTCCAAAGAAAAAGAAAAAAAGAACCCCTAAGAAAGAGAAAGGGGATGTTCAAATGCCAGAACTGCAGACATTGTAAATATGCCTTGGAGGGGGACACCTTCCATGACAGTGAAAGCACGGTTGAGTTCAAGATTAGAGATTATATATCATGCGCTACCACAAGGGTGATTTATCAACTGATATGCCCGTGCAAAAAGATCTACATAGGAAAGACAGGAAGGGATGTGGGGACACGCATTGGTGAACACATAAAAAACATTAAGGCTAAAAGCACTGATAGTGCTGTGGCCCAACATTTTTTGGAATGCCATGGGAGTGACCCAAAGGGTCTAAAATTTAGAGGAATCTATAAGTTAAATATCAGCCCTAGAAGGGGAGATTTTGATAGAATCTTATTACAAAAGGAATGTATGTGGATATACAAATGTAATTCACGGGTTCCATGGGGCCTGAATGTGGACTTCAATTTGGGAGTCTTTCTTTAAAAGAAGCGTGTCCCTTCTTTTCCCTGAATGGCTCCCCTGGTAGGAAAAAGGAAAAAGAGAGGGGGGTTCATGGCGGATGTCTTTTATTTAGTCCCCTGGGTCCTCTTCCCCCACTGGTAATGAAACCAAATGTACAACATATAGGAAGCACAGCAGAGCTTGTTAAAATATCCCTTTGGTGAAAGTAAGGCAGGTTATTAAGGACCATGGTTAAAAGAATAGTAGAAATATTGGGGTTATGTTGCTCATTATGTTATAGTGAATTGCTCTATTGTTGAAGGGTAAAAGGTTCTGTCTCAAATTGACATAATGGAGACAATAATCAAAATGCCCACAAGAGGGAGACATGGAGCACTCCCCTTGAAATTCATTATGAACATTATGTTCCAGGTTTGTGAGCTGCTATAAAAATCACCCACAAGAGGGAGTATTGAGCTTTGTTTGTGCCATTGCCTTGAAAAAATCAGAGCTATCTGATGAAACGCGTCGGCTGTTTGTGTACGCTCCAGGCCACCATAAACCTACAGACCGCGGAAGCAGTCCTGCCCTCTGGCCGCAAGTTTGACCGCGCATCCAGTGGAGGACGCGGACGGGAGTTTGGGCAACCAAGCGGCAAGCATCCGCATATGCTGCACGGAAAACATCCTCAATTGCGGGGACGCCCGCACTGAGTCACATATGCGTAGTGGAAGTAATGAAGTGGTGATTGCCCTAAGCGGACTGGAGTGGCCGGTACAAGGGACCCCCCAAGTGCACTGGGGTGAGGTCTGAAGTTGGGTGAGCCTGGCAGTGCCAGAGGTTTTATCAATATTGCTATTCCGGAGGACTGAGTGAGCTGCCGTCAGTTTGTATTGTCTCCCCCATAGCACATGCATATACCAGGGCTTTGCATGTTGAACTGTTTTATATCTAGCCCCATGCAAGTATCAGTGTTTCTAGGGAAGAAATGAAGTGGACTTCCATTAGTGTCCTTGTGACATAAAGTCCTTTTCCTTGCTGGAACAGTTGGAAAGTGCATGGAGGGGTTGGTTCAGGTCCTGATGGGGGAATTGTGCAATTGATAGATAGGTGGCCACCGCACCGGGTGTTTGTAAGGGTTGTGCAATACTTAGGGATCGGGTTGTCTGTATGTGATAAATTGTTTTGTACAATAACATAGCATTTATAACCGGTCTGATCTCTGAGTGATGTTTTTTATATAAGGAAGGATGGTGTGGCTGTAGAGTGGAGTCATTGGGCAAGAAGGATGGTGGGGCTGTAGAGTGGAGTCATTGGGCAGGAAGGATGGTATGACTGTAGAGTGGAGTCATTGGGCAGGAACGATGGTATTACTGTACAGTGGAGTCATTGGGGAGGAAGGTTGGTATGACTGTAGAGTGGAGTCATTAGGCAGGAACTATGGTATGGCTGTAGAGTGAAGTTGTTGGGCAGGAAGGATGGTGTGGTTGTAGAGTGAAGTCATTAGGCAGGAAGGATGGTGTGGCTGTAGAGTGTAGTCGTCGGGCAGGAAGGATGGTGTGGCTGTAGAGTGAAGTCATTAGGCAGGAAGGATGGTGTGGCTGTAGAGTGAAGTTGTCGGGCAGGAAGGATGGTGTGGCTGTAGAGTGAAGTTGTCGGGCAGGAAGGATGGTGGGGGTGAAGAGTGGAGTTTTCAGGCAGGAAGGATGGTGTGACTGTAGAGTGAAGTTGTCGGGCAGGAAGGATGGTGTGGCTGTAGAGTGAAGTTGTCGGGCAGGAAAGATGGTGTGGCTGTAGAGTAAAGTTGTTGGGCAGGAAGGATGGTGTAGCTGTAGAGGGAAGTCATCAGGCAGGAAGGATGGTGTGGCTTTAGAGCGAAGTTGTCAGGCAGGAAGGATGGTGTGGCTGTAGAGTGAAGTTGTTGGGCAAAAAGGATGGTGTGGCTGTAGAGTGAAGTCATCGGGCAGGAAGGAAGTTGTGGGTGTAGAGTGGAGTAGTAAGGCAGGAAGGATGGTTTGGCTGTAGAGTGAAGTTGTTGGTCAGGAAGGATGGTGTGGCTGTAGAGTGGAGTTGACAAGCAGGAAGGATGGTGTGGCTGTAGAGTGAAGTTGTTGTGCAGGAAGGATGGTGTGGCTGTAGAGTGAAGTTGTCGAGCTGGAAGGATGGTGTGGCTGTAGAGTGAAGTTGTTGGGCGGGAAGGATGGTGTGACTGTAGAGTGAAGTTGTCAGGCAGGAAGGATTGTGTGACTGTAGAGTGAAGTTGTCAGGCAGGAAGAATGGTGTGGCTGTAGAGTGAAGTTGTCGGGCAGGAAAGATGGTGTGGCTGTAGAGTAAAGTTGTTGGGCAGGAAGGATGGTGTAGCTGTACAGTGAAGTTCACAGGCAGGAAGGATAGTGTTGCTGTAGAGCGAAGTTGCCAGGCAGGAAGGATGGTTTGGCTGTAGAGTGAAGTTGTTAGTCAGGAAGGATGGTGTGGCTGTAGAGTGGAGTTGACAGGCAGGAAGGATGGTGTGGCTGTAGAGTGGAGTTGTCGGGTAGGAAGGATGATGTGCCTGTAGAGTGAAGTTGTCAAGGAAGAAAGGATGGTGTGGCTGTAGAGTGAAGCCATCAGTCAGGGAGGATGGTCTGGCTTTAGAGTGCAGTTGTCAGGCAGGAAGGATGGTGTGGCTGTAGAGTGGAGTCATCAGGCAGGAAGGATGGTGTGGCTGTAGAGTGAAGTTGTCAGGCAGGAAGGACGGTGTGGCTGTAGAGTGGAGTTGCCGGGCAGGGAGGATGGTGTGGCTGTAGAGTGAAGTTGTCGGGCAGGAAGGATGGTGTGGCTGCAGAGTGAAGTTGTTGGGCAGGAACGATGGTGTGGCTGTAGAGTGACGTCGTCAGGCAGGAAGGATGGTGTGGCTGTAGAGTTGAGTTGTCAGGCAGGAAGGATGGTGTGGCTGTAGAGGGAAGTTGTCAGGCAAGAAGGATGGTGTCGCTGTAGAGTGAAGTTGTCGGGCAGGAAGGATGGAGTGGCTGTAGAGTGAAGTGGTCAGGCAAGAAGGATGGTGTGGCTGTAGAGTGGAGTCATCAGGCTGGAAGGATGGTGTGGCTGTAGAGTGAAGTTGTCAGGCAGGAAGGATGGTGTGGCTGTAGAGTGTAATTGTCGGTCAGGAAGGATGGTGTGGCTGTAGAGTGGAGTCATTGGGCAGGAAGGATGGTGTGGCTGTAGAGTGAAGTTGTTGGGCAGGAAGGATGGTGTGGCTGTAGAGTGAAGCCATCGGGCAGGAAGGATGGTGTGGCTGCAGAGTGAAGTTGTCGTGTAGGAAGGATGGTGTGGCTATAGAGTGAAGTTGTCGGGCAGGAAGGATGGTGTGGCTGTAGAGTGAAGTTGTCAGGCAGGAAGGATGGTGTGGCTGTAGAGTGAAGTGGTCAGGCAGGAAGGATGGTGTGGCTGTAGAGTGGAGTCATCAGGCAGGAAGGATGGTGTGGCTGTAGAGTGAAGTTGTCAGGCAGGAAGGATGGTGTGGCTGTAGAGTGGAGTCATCGAGCAGGAAGGATGGTGTGGCTGTAGAGTGCTTGGACAGGAAGGATGGTGTGTATGTAGAGTGGTTAGACAGGAAGGAGGGTGTGGCTGTAGAGTGAAGTTTTTGGGCAAGAAGGATGGTGTGGCTGTAGAGTGGAGTTGTCTGGCAGGAAGGATGGTGTGGCTGTAGAGCGGAGTTGTCGGGTAGGAAGTATGGTGTGGCTGTAGAGTGAAGTCGTTGGGCAGAAAGGATGGTGTGGCTGTAGAGTGAAGTTATAAGGCATTAAGGATGGTTTGGCTGTAGAGTGAAGTTGTCGGGCAGGAAGGATGGTGTGGCTGTAGAGTGAAGTCATCGGTCAGGGAGGATGGTCTGGCTGTAGAGTGATGTCGTCAGGCAGGAAGGATGGTGTGGCTGTAGAGTGAAGTTGTCGGGCAGGAAGGATGGTGTGGCTATAGAGTGAAGTTGTTGGGCAGGAAGGATGGTGTGGCTGTAGAGTGAAGTTGTCAGGCAGGAAGGATGGTGTGGCTGTAGAGTGAAGTTGTCGGGCAGGAAGGATTGTGTGGCTGTAGAGTGAAGTTATTGGGCAGGAAGGATGGTGTGGCTGTAGAGTGAAATCATCGGGCAGGAAGGAAGTTGTGGGTGTAGAGTGGAGTAGGCGGGCAGGAAGGATTGTGTGGCTGTAGAGTGAAGTTGTCAGGCAAGAAGGATTGTGTGGCTGTAGAGTGAAGATGTCGGGCAGGAAGGATGGTGTGGCTATAGAGTGAAGTTGTTGGGCAGGAAGGATGGTGTGGCTGTAGAGTGAAGTTATAGGTCAGGAAGGATGGTGTGGCTGTAGAGTGGAGTTGTAGGGTAGGAAGGATGGTGTGGCTGTAGAGTGAAGTTGGTGGGTAGGAAGGATGGTGTGGCTGTAGAGTGAAGTCATCGGTCAGGGAGGATGGTCTGGCTGTAGAGTGCAGTTGTCCGGCAGGAAGGATGGTGTGGCTGTAGAGTGAAGTTGTCGGGCAGGAAGGATGATGTGGCTGTAGAGTGAAGTTGTCCGGCAGGAAGTATGGTGTGGCTGTAGAGTGGAGTTGTCGGGCAGGAAAGATGGTGTGGCTGTATAGTGAAGTTGCCGTGCAGGAAGGATGGTGTGGCTGTAGAGTGAAGTTGTCTGGCAGTATGGATGGTGGGGCTGTAGCGTGAAGTTGTCGGGCAGGAAGGATGGTGGTGCAATAGAGTGGAGTTGTCGGGCAGGAAGGATGGTGGGGCTATAGAGTGGAGTTGTCATGCAGGAAGGATGGTGTGGCTGTAGAGTGAAGTCATCGGGCAGGAAAGATGGTGTGGCTGTAGAGTGAAGTTGTGGGGCAGGAAGGATGATGTGGCTGTAGAGTAAGGTTGTCAGGCAGGAAGGATGGTGTGGCTGTAGAGTGAAGTTATCGGGCAGGAAGGATGATGTGGCTGTAGAGTGAAGTTGTCAGGAACGAAGAATGGTGGGGCTGCAGAGTGAAGCCGTCGGGCAGGAAAGATGATGTGGCTGTAGAGTGAAGTTGTCCGGCAGGAAGGATGGTGTGGCTTTAGAGTGCAGTTGTCGGGCAGGAAGGATGGTGTGGCTGTAGAGTGAAGTTGTCGGGCAAGAAGGATGGTGTGGCTGTAGAGTGAAGTTGTCGGGCTTGAAGGATGGTGTGGCTGTAGAGGGAAGTTGTCGAGTTGGAAGAATGGTGTGGCTGTAGAGTGAAGTCATCGGGCAGGAATGATGGTGTGGCTGTAGAGTGAAGTTGTTGGGCAGGAAGGATGGTGTGGCTGTAGAGTGGAGTTGTCGGGTAGGAAGGATGGTGTGGCTGCAGAGTGAAGTCATCAGTCAGGGAGGATGGCCTGGCTGTAGAGTGCAGTTGTCAGGCAGGAAGGATGGTGTGGCTGTAGAGTGAAGTTGTCGGGCAGGAAGGATGGTGTGGCTGTAGAGTGAAGCCATCGGGCAGGAAGGATGGTGTGGCTGTAGAGTGAAGTTGCCGGGCAGGAAGGATTGTGTGGCTGTAGAGTGAAGTTGTCGGGCAGGAAGGATGGCGTGGCTGTAGAGTGAAGTTGTCATGCAGGAAGGATGGTGTGGCTGTAGAGTGAAGTTGTCGGGCAGGATGGATGGTGTGGCTGTAGAATGGAGTTGTCGGGCAGGAAGGATGGTGTGGCTGTAGAGTGAAGTTGTCAGGCAAGACGGATGGTGCGGCTGTAGAGTGGAGTCGATAGGCAGGAAGGATGGTGTGGCTGTAGAGTGAAGTTGTCGGGCAGGAAGGATGGTGTGGCTGTAGAGTGAAGTTGTTGAGGAGGAAGGATGGTGTGGCTGTAGAGTGAAGTTGTCGGGCAAGAAGGATGGTGTGGCTGTACAGTGAAGTTGTCGGGCTGGAAGGATGGTGTGGCTGTAGAGGGAAGTTGTCGAGTTGGAAGAATGGTGTGGCTGTAGAGTGAAGTCATCGGGCAGGAAGGATGGTGTGGCTGTAGAGTGAAGTGGTCCGGCAGGAAGGATGGTGTGGCTTTAGAGTGCAGTTGTCGGGCAGGAAGGATGGTGTGGCTGTAGAGTGAAGTTGTTGGGCAGGAAGGATGGTGTGGCTGTAGAGTGGAGTTGTCGGGTAGGAAGGATGGTGTGGCTGTAGAGTGAAGTCATCAGTCAGGGAGGATGGCCTGGCTGTAGAGTGCAGTTGTCAGGCAGGAAGGATGGTGTAGCTGTAGAGTGAAGTTGTCGGGCAGGAAGGATGGTGTGGCTGTAGAGTGAAGCCATCGGGCAGGAAGGATGGTGTGGCTGTAGAGTGAAGTTGCCGGGCAGGAAGGATGGTGTGGCTGTAGAGTGAAGTTGTCGGGCAGGAAGGATGGCGTGGCTGTAGAGTGAAGTTGTCAGGCAGGAAGGATGGTGTGGCTGTAGAGTGAAGTTGTCAGGCAGGACGGATGGTGTGGCTGTAGAGTGAAGTGGTCAGGCAGGAAGGATGGTGTGGCTGTAGAGTGACGCCATCGGGCAGGAAGGATGGTAAGGCTGTAGAGTGAAGTTGCCGGGCAGGAAGGATGGTGTGGCTGTAGAGTGAAGTTGTCGGGCAGGAAGGATGGCGTGGCTGTAGAGTGAAGCTGTCAGGCAGGAAGGATGGTGTGGCTGTAGAGTGAAGTTGTCGGGCAGGAAGGATGGTGTGGCTGTAGAATGGAGTTGTCGGGCAGGAAGGATGGTGTGGCTGTAGAGTAGAGTCGATAGGCAGGAAGGATGGTGTGGCTGTACAGTGAAGTTGTCGGACAGGAAGGATGGTGTGGCTGTAGAGTGAAGTGGTCAGGCAGGAAGGATGGTGTGGCTGTAGAGTGAAGCCATCGGGCAGGAAGGATGGTAAGGCTGTAGAGTGAAGTTGCCGGGCAGGAAGGATGGTGTGGCTGTAGAGTGAAGTTGTCGGGCAGGAAGGATGGTGTGGCTGTAGAGTGAAGTTGTGGAGCTCGAAGGATGGTGTGGCTGTAGAGTGAAGTCATCGGGAAGGAAGGATTGTGTGGCTGTAGAGTGCAATTGTCAGGCAGGAAGGATGGTGTGGCTGTAGAGTGAAGTTGTCGGGCAGGAAGGATGGGGTGGCTGTAGAGTGAAGCCATCGGGCAGGAAGGATGGTGTGGCTGTAGAGTGAAGTTGTCGGGCAGGAAGGATGGTGTGGCTGTAGAATGAAGTTGTCAGGCAGGAAGGATGGTGTGGCTGTAGAGTGAAGTTGTCATGCAGGTCGGATGGTACGGCTGTAGAGTGGAGTCGATAGGCAGGAAGGATGGTGTGGCTGTAGAGTCAAGTTGTCGGGCAGGAAGGATGGTGTGGCTGTAGAGTGAAGTTGTTGAGCAGGAAGGATGGTGTGGCTGTAGAGTGAAGTTGTCGAGCTGGAAGGATGGTGTGGCTGTAGAGTGAAGTTGTTGGGCGGGAAGGATGGTGTGACTGTAGAGTGAAGTTGTCAGGCAGGAAGGATTGTGTGACTGTAGAGTGAAGTTGTCAGGCAGGAAGGATAGTGTTGCTGTAGAGTGATGTTGTCAGGCAGAAAGGATGGTGTGGCTGTAAAGTGAAGTTGTTGGGCAGGAAGGATGGTGTGGCTGTAGAGTGAAGTCATCGGGCAGGAAGGAAGTTGTGGGTGTAGAGTGGAGTAGTCAGGCAGGAGGGATGGTTTGGCTGTAGAGTGAAGTTGTTAGTCAGGAAGGATGGTGTGGCTGTAGAGTGGAGTTGACAGGCAGGAAGGATGGTGTGGCTGTAGAGTGGAGTTGTCGGGTAGGAAGGATGATGTGCCTGTAGAGTGAAGTTGTCAAGGAAGAAAGGATGGTGTGGCTGTAGAGTGAAGTTGGTGGGCAGGAAGGATGGTGTGGCTGTAGAGTGAAGCAATCAGTCAGGGAGGATGGTCTGGCATTAGAGTGCAGTTGTCAGGCAAGAAGGATGGTGTGGCTGTAGAGTGGAGTCATCAGGCAGGAAGGATGGTGTGGCTGTAGAGTGAAGTTGTCAGGCAGGAAGGATGGTGTGGCTGTAGAGTGAAGTTGCCGGGCAGGGAGGATGGTGTGGCTGTAGAGTGAAGTTGTCGGGCAGGAAGGATGGTGTGGCTGCAGAGTGAAGTTGTTGGGCAGGAAGGATGGTGTGGCTGTAGAGTGACGTCGTCAGGCAGGAAGCATGGTGTGGCTGTAGAGTTGAGTTTTCAGGCAGGAAGGATGGTGTGGCTGTAGAGGGAAGTTGTCAGGCAAGAAGGATGGTGTCGCTGTAGAGTGAAGTTGTCGGGCAGGAAGGATGGAGTGGCTGTAGAGTGAAGTGGTCAGGCAAGAAGGATGGTGTGGCTGTAGAGTGGAGTCATCAGGCTGGAAGGATGGTGTGGCTGTAGAGTGAAGTTGTCAGGCAGGAAGGATGGTGTGGCTGTAGAGTGTAATTGTCGGTCAGGAAGGATGGTGTGGCTGTAGAGTGGAGTCATTGGGCAGGAAGGATGGTGTGGCTGTAGAGTGAAGTTGTTGGGCAGGAAGGATGGTGTGGCTGTAGAGTGAAGCCATCGGGCAGGAAGGATGGTGTGGCTGCAGAGTGAAGTTGTCGTGTAGGAAGGATGGTGTGGCTATAGAGTGAAGTTGTCGGGCAGGAAGGATGGTGTGGCTGTAGAGTGAAGTTGTCAGGCAGGAAGGATGGTGTGGCTGTAGAGTGAAGTGGTCAGGCAGGAAGGATGGTGTGGCTGTAGAGTGGAGTCATCAGGCAGGGAGGATGGTCTGGCTGTAGAGTGCAGTTGTCCGGCAGGAAGGATGGTGTGGCTGTAGAGTGAAGTTGTTGGGCAGGAAGGATGATGTGGCTGTAGAGTGAAGTTGTCCGGCAGGAAGGATGGTGTGGCTGTAGAGTGGAGTTGTCGGGCAGGAAGGATGGTGTGGCTGTATAGTGAAGTTGCCGTGCAGGAAGGATGGTGTGGCTGTAGAGTGAAGTTGTCTGGCTGGATGGATGGTGGGGCTGTAGCGTGAAGTTGTCGGGCAGGAAGGATGATGTGGCTGTAGAGTGAAGTTGTGCGGCAGGAAGGATGGTGTGGCTGTAGAGTGGAGTTGTCGGGCAGGAAGGATGGTGTGGCTGTATAGTGAAGTTGCCGTGCAGGAAGGATGGTGTGGCTGTAGAGTGAAGTTGTCTGGCTGGATGGATGGTGGGGCTGTAGCGTGAAGTTGTCGGGCAGGAAGGATGATGGGGCAATAGAGTGGAGTTGTCGGGCAGGAAGGATGGTGGGGCTATAGAGTGGAGTTGTCATGCAGGAAGGATGGTGTGGCTGTAGAGTGAAGTGATCGGGCAGGAAAGATGGTGTGGCTGTAGAGTGAAGTTGTCGGGCAGGAAGGATGATGTGGCTTTAGAGTAGGGTTGTCAGGCAGGAAGGATGGTGTGGCTGTAGAGTGAAGTTGTCGGGCAGGAAGGATGATGTGGCTGTAGAGTGAAGTTGTCAGGAACGAAGAATGGTGGGGCTGCAGAGTGAAGCCGTCGGGCAGGAAGGATGATGTGGCTGTAGAGTGAAGTTGTCCGGCTGGAAGGATGGTGTGGCTTTAGAGTGCAGTTGTCGGGCAGGAAGGATGGTGTGGCTGTAGAGTGAAGTTGTCGGGCAGGAAGGATGGTGTGGCTGTAGAGTGAAGTTGTCAGGCAGGAAGGATGGTGTGGCTGTAGAGTGAAGTGGTCAGGCAGGAAGGATGGTGTGGCTGTAGAGTGGAGTCATCAGGCAGGAAGGATGGTGTGGCTGTAGAGTGAAGTTCTCAGGCAGGAAGGATGGTGTGGCTGTAGAGTGGAGTCATCGAGCAGGAAGGATGGTGTGGCTGTAGAGTGCTTGGACAGGAAGGATGGTGTGTATGTAGAGTGGTTAGTCAGGAAGGAGGGTGTGGCTGTAGAGTGAAGTTGTCGGGCAAGAAGGATGGTGTGGCTGTAGAGTGGAGTTGTCTGGCAGGAAGGATGGTGTGGCTGTAGAGCGGAGTTGTCGGGTAGGAAGGATGGTGTGGCTGTAGAGCGGAGTAGTCAGACAGGAAGGATGGTGTGGCTGTAGAGCGGAGTTGTCGGGTAGGAAGGATGGTGTGGCTGTAGAGTGAAGTCGTTGGGCAGAAAGGATGGTGTGGCTGTAGAGTGAAGTTATCAGGCATTAAGGATGGTTTGGCTGTAGAGTGAAGTTGTCGGGCAGAAGGGATGGTGTGGCTGTAGAGTGAAGTCATCGGTCAGGGAGGATGGTCTGGCTGTAGAGTGATGTCGTCAGGCAGGAAGGATGGTGTGGCTGTAGAGTTAAGTTGTCAGGCAAGAAGGATTGTGTGGCTGTAGAGTGAAGTTGTCGGGCAGGAAGGATGCTGTGGCTATAGAGTGAAGTTGTTTGGCAGGAAGGATGGTGTGGCTGTAGAGTGAAGTTGTCAGGCAGGAAGGATGGTGTGGCTGTAGAGTGAAGTTGTCGGGCAGGAAGGATTGTGTGGCTGTAGAGTGAAGTTATTGGGCAGGAAGGATGGTGTGGCTGTAGAGTGAAATCATCGGGCAGGAAGGAAGTTGTGGGTGTAGAGTGGAGTAGGCGGGCAGGAAGGATTGTGTGGCTGTAGAGTGAAGTTGTCAGGCAAGAAGGATTGTGTGGCTGTAGAGTGAAGATGTCGGGCAGGAAGGATGGTGTGGCTATAGAGTGAAGTTGTTGGGCAGGAAGGATGGTGTGGCTGTAGAGTGAAGTTATAGGTCAGGAAGGATGGTGTGGCTGTAGAGTGGAGTTGTAGGGTAGGAAGGATGGTGTGCCTGTAGAGTGAAGTTGGTGGGCAGGAAGGATGGTGTGGCTGTAGAGTGAAGTCATCGGTCAGGGAGGATGGTCTGGCTGTAGAGTGCAGTTGTCCGGCAGGAAGGATGGTGTGGCTGTAGAGTGAAGTTGTCCGGCAGGAAGGATGGTGTGGCTGTAGAGTGGAGTTGTCGGGCAGGAAGGATGGTGTGGCTGTATAGTGAAGTTGCCGTGCAGGAAGGATGGTGTGGCTGTAGAGTGAAGTTGTCTGGCTGGATGGATGGTGGGGCTGTAGCGTAAAGTTGTCGGGCAGGAAGGATGATGGGGCAATAGAGTGGAGTTGTCGGGCAGGAAGGATGGTGGGGCTATAGAGTGGAGTTGTCATGCAGGAAGGATGGTGTGGCTGTAGAGTGGAGTTGTCGGGTAGGAAGGATGGTGTGGCTGCAGAGTGAAGTCATCAGTCAGGGAGGATGGCCTGGCTGTAGAGTGCAGTTGTCAGGCAGGAAGGATGGTGTGGCTGTAGAGTGAAGTTGTCGGGCAGGAAGGATGGTGTGGCTGTAGAGTGAAGCCATCGGGCAGGAAGGATGGTGTGGCTGTAGAGTGAAATTGCCGGGCAGGAAGGATGGTGTGGCTGTAGAGTGAAGTTGTCGGGCAGGAAGGATGGCGTGGCTGTAGAGTGAAGTTGTCAGGCAGGAAGGATGGTGTGGCTGTAGAGTGAAGTTGTCGGGCAGGAAGGATGATGTGGCTGTAGAATGGAGTTGTCGGGCAGGAAGGAAGGTGTGGCTGTAGAGTGAAGTTGTCAGGCAGGATGGATGGTGCGGCTGTAGAGTGGAGTCGATAGGCAGGAAGGATGGTGTGGCTGTAGAGTGAAGTTGTCGGGCAGGAAGGATGGTGTGGCTGTAGAGTGAAGTTGTCGAGCAGGAAGGATGGTGTGGCTGTAGAGTGAAGTTGTCGGGCAAGAAGGATGGTGTGGCTGTACAGTGAAGTTGTCGGGCTGGAAGGATGGTGTGGCTGTAGAGGGAATTTGTCGAGTTGGAAGAATGGTGTGGCTGTAGAGTGAAGTCATCGGGCAGGAAGGATGGTTTGGCTGTAGAGTGAAGTGGTCCGGCAGGAAGGAAGGTGTGGCTTTAGAGTGCAGTTGTCGGGCAGGAAGGATGGTGTGGCTGTAGAGTGAAGTTGTTGGGCAGGAAGGATGGTGTGGCTGTAGAGTGGAGTTGTCGGGTAGGAAGGATTGTGTGGCTGTAGAGTGAAGTCATCAGTTAGGGAGGGTGGCCTGGCTGTAGAGTGCAGTTGTCAGGCAGAAAGGATGGTGTGGCTGTAGAGTGAAGTTGTCGGGCAGGAAGGATGGTGTGGCTGTAGAGTGAAGCCATCGGGCAGGAAGGATGGTGTGGCTGTAGAGTGAAGTTGCCGGTCAGGAAGGATGGTGTGGCTGTAGAGTGAAGTTGTCAGGCAGGAAGGATGGTGTGGCTGTAGAGTGAAGTTGTCAGGTAGGACGGATAATGTGGCTGTAGAGTGAAGTGGTCAGTCAGGAAGGATGGTGTGGCTGTAGAGTGAAGTTGTCGGGCAGGAAGGATGGTGTGGCTGTAGAATGAAGTTGTCAGGCAGGAAGGATGGTGTGGCTGTAGAGTGAAGTTGTCAGGCAGGAAGGATGGTGTGGCTGTAGAGTGAAGTTGTCGGGCAGGAAGGATGGTGTGGCTGTAGAGTGAAGCCATCGGGCAGGAAGGATGGTGTGGCTGTAGAGTGAAGTTGCCGGTCAGGAAGGATGGTGTGGCTGTAGAGTGAAGTTGTCAGGCAGGAAGGATGGTGTGGCTGTAGAGTGAAGTTGTCAGGTAGGACGGATAATGTGGCTGTAGAGTGAAGTGGTCAGTCAGGAAGGATGGTGTGGCTGTAGAGTGAAGTTGTCGGGCAGGAAGGATGGTGTGGCTGTAGAATGAAGTTGTCAGGCAGGAAGGATGGCGTGGCTGTAGAGTGAAGTTGTCAGGCAGGAAGGATGGTGTGGCTGTAGAGTGAAGTTGTCGGGCAGGAAGGATGGTGTGGCTGTAGAATGAAGTTGTCAGGCAGGAAGGATGGTGTGGCTGTAGAGTGAAGTTGTCAGGCAGGTCGGATAGTGCGGCTGTAGAGTGGAGTCGATAGGCAGGAAGGATGGTGTGGCTGTAGAGTGAAGTTGTCGGGCAGGAAGGATGGTGTGGCTGTAAAGTGAAGTTGTCGAGCAGGAAGGATGGTGTGGCTGTAGAGTGAAGTGGTCAGGCAGGAAGGATGGTGTGGCTGTAGAGTGAAGCCATCGGGCAGGAAGGATGGTGTGGCTGTAGAGTGAAGTTGCCGGGCAGGAAGGATGGTGTGGCTATAGAGTGAAGTTGTTGGGCAGGAAGGATCGTGTGGCTGTAGAGTGAAGTTATAGGTGAGGAAGGATGGTGTGGCTGTAGAGTGGAGTTGTAGGGTAGGAAGGATGGTGTGCCTGTAGAGTGAAGTTGGTGGGCAGGAAGGATGGTGTGGCTGTAGAGTGAAGTTGTCGAGCAGGAAGGATGGTGTGGCTGTAGAGTGAAGTTGTCGGGCAAGAAGGATGGTGTGGCTGTACAGTGAAGTTGTCGGGCTGGAAGGATGGTGTGGCTGTAGAGGGAAGTTGTCGAGTTGGAAGAATGGTGTGGCTGTAGAGTGAAGTCATCGGGCAGGAAGGATGGTGTGGCTGTAGAGTGAAGTGGTCTGGCAGGAAGGATGGTGTGGCTTTAGAGTTCAGTTGTCGGGCAGGAAGGATGGTGTGGCTGTAGAGTGAAGTTGCCGGGCAGGAAGGATGGTGTGGCTGTAGAGTGAAGTTGTCGGGCAGGAAGGATGGCGTGGCTGTAGAGTGAAGTTGTCAGGCAGGAAGGATGGTGTGGCTGTAGAGTGAAGTTGTCGGGCAAGAAGGATGGTGTGGCTGTAGAATGAAGTTGTCAGGCAGGAAGGATGGTGTGGCTGTAGAGTGAAGTTGTCAGGCAGGTCTGATGGTGCGGCTGTAGAGTGGAGTCGATAGGCAGGAAGGATGGTGTGGCTGTAGAGTGAAGTTGTCGGGCAGGAAGGATGGTTTGGCTGTAGAGTGAAGTTGTCGAGCAGGAAGGATGGTGTGGCTGTAGAGTGAAGTGGTCAGGCAGGAAGGATGGTGTGGCTGTAGAGTGAAGCCATCGGGCAGGAAGGATGGTGTGGCTGTAGAGTGAAGTTGCCGGGCAGGAAGGATGGTGTGGCTATAGAGTGAAGTTGTTGGGCAGGAAGGATGGTGTGGCTGTAGAGTGAAGTTATAGGTCAGGAAGGATGGTGTGGCTGTAGAGTGGAGTTGTAGGGTAGGAAGGATGGTGTGCCTGTAGAGTGAAGTTGGTGGGCAGGAAGGATGGTGTGGCTGTAGAGTGAAGTTGTCGAGCAGGAAGGATGGTGTGGCTGTAGAGTGAAGTTGTCGGGCAAGAAGGATGGTGTGGCTGTACAGTAAAGTTGTCGGGCTGGAAGGATGGTGTGGCTGTAGAGGGAAGTTGTCGAGTTGGAAGAATGGTGTGGATGTAGAGTGAAGTCATCGGGCAGGAAGGATGGTGTGGCTGTAGAGTGAAGTGGTCCAGCAGGAAGGATGGTGTGGCTTTAGAGTGCAGTTGTCGGGCAGGAAGGATGGTGTGGCTGTAGAGTGAAGTTGTTGGGCAGCAGGATGGTGTGGCTGTAGAGTGGAGTTGTCGGGTAGGAAGGATGGTGTGGCTGTAGAGTGAAGTCATCAGTCAGGGAGGATGGCCTGGCTGTAGAGTGCATTTGTCAGGCAGGAAGGATGGTGTGGCTGTAGAGTGAAGTTGTCGGGCAGGAAGGATGGTGTGGCTGTAGAGTGAAGCCATCGGGCAGGAAGGATGGTGTGGCTGTAGAGTGAAGTTGCCGGGCAGGAAGGATGGTGTGGCTGTAGAGTGAAGTTGACGGGCAGAAAGGATGGCGTGGCTGTAGAGTGAAGTTGTCAGGCAGGAAGGATGGTGTGGCTGTAGAGTGAAGTTGTCAGGCAGGACGGATGGTGTGGCTGTAGAGTGAAGTGGTCAGGCAGGAAGGATGGTGTGGCTGTAGAGTGAAGTTGTTGGGCAGCAGGATGGTGTGGCTGTAGAGTGGAGTTGTCGGGTAGGAAGGATGGTGTGGCTGTAGAGTGAAGTCATCAGTCAGGGAGGATGGCCTGGCTGTAGAGTGCATTTGTCAGGCAGGAAGGATGGTGTGGCTGTAGAGTGAAGTTGTCGGGCAGGAAGGATGGTGTGGCTGTAGAGTGAAGCCATCGGGCAGGAAGGATGGTGTGGCTGTAGAGTGAAGTTGCCGGGCAGGAAGGATGGTGTGGCTGTAGAGTGAAGTTGACGGGCAGAAAGGATGGCGTGGCTGTAGAGTGAAGTTGTCAGGCAGGAAGGATGGTGTGGCTGTAGAGTGAAGTTGTCAGGCAGGACGGATGGTGTGGCTGTAGAGTGAAGTGGTCAGGCAGGAAGGATGGTGTGGCTGTAGAGTGACGCCATCGGGCAGGAAGGATTGTAAGGCTGTAGAGTGAAGTTGCCGGGCAGGAAGGATGGTGTGGCTGTAGAGTGAAGTTGTCGGGCAGGAAGGATGGCGTGGCTGTAGAGTGAAGCTGTCAGGCAGGAAGGATGGTGTGGCTGTAGAGTGAAGTTGTCGGGCAGGAAGGATGGTGTGGCTGTAGAATGGAGTTGTCGGGCAGGAAGGATGGTGTGGCTGTAGAGTGAAGTTGTCACGCAGGACGGATGGTGCGGCTGTAGAGTGGAGTCGATAGGCAGGAAGGATGGTGTGGCTGTACAGTGAAGTTGTCGGGCAGGAAGGATGGTAAGGCTGTAGAGTGAAGTTGCCGGGCTGGAAGGATGGTGTGGCTGTAGAGTGAAGTTGTCGGGCAGGAAGGATGGTGTGGCTGTAGAGTGAAGTTGTGGAGCTGGAAGGATGGTGTGGCTGTAGAGTGAAGTCATCGGGCAGGAAGGATTGTGTGGCGGTAGAGTGAAGTTGTCGGGCAGGAAGGATGATGTGGCTGTAGAGTGAAGTTGTTGGGAAGGAAGGATGGTTTGGCTGTAGAGTGGAGTTGTCGGGTAGGAAGGATCGTGTGGCTGTAGAGTGAAGTCATCAGTCAGGGAGGATGGCCTGGCTGTAGAGTGCAATTGTCAGGCAGGAAGGATGGTGTGGCTGTAGAGTGAAGTTGTCGGGCAGGAA
Source organism: Hyperolius riggenbachi (assembly GCF_040937935.1). Lineage (NCBI taxonomy): Eukaryota > Metazoa > Chordata > Amphibia > Anura > Hyperoliidae > Hyperolius > Hyperolius riggenbachi. The sequence continues at coordinate 6,855,531 of NC_090649.1, read as the reverse complement.
GGATGGTGTGGCTGTAGAGTGAAGCCATCGGTCAGGAAGGATGGTGTGGCTGTAGAGTGAAGTTGCCGGGCAGGAAGGATGGTGTGGCTGTAGAGTGAAGTTGTCGGGCAGGAAGGATGGCGTGGCTGTAGAGTGAAGCTGTCAGGCAGGAAGGATGGTGTGGCTGTAGAGTGAAGTTGTCGGGCAGGAAGGATGGTGTGGCTGTAGAATGAAGTTGTCAGGCAGGAAGGATGGTGTGGCTGTAGAGTGAAGTTGTCAGGCAGGTCGGATGGTGCGGCTGTAGAGTGGAGTCGATAGGCAGGAAGGATGGTGTGGCTGTAGAGTGAAGTTGTCGGGCAGGAAGGATGGTGTGGCTGTAGAGTGAAGTTGTCGAGCAGGAAGGATGGTGTGGCTGTAGAGTGAAGTGGTCAGGCAGGAAGGATGGTGTGGCTGTAGAGTGAAGCCATCGGACAGGAAGGATGGTGTGGCTTTAGAGTGAAGTTGCCGGGCAGGAAGGATGGTGTGGCTATAGAGTGAAGTTGTTGGGCAGGAAGGATGGTGTGGCTGTAGAGTGAAGTTATAGGTCAGGAAGGATGGTGTGACTGTAGAGTGGAGTTGTAGGGTAGGAAGGATGGTGTGCCTGTAGAGTGAAGTTGGTGGGCAGGAAGGATGGTGTGGCTGTAGAGTGAAGTTGTCGAGCAGGAAGGATGGTGTGGCTGTAGAGTGAAGTTGTCGGGCAAGAAGGATGGTGTGGCTGTACAGTGAAGTTGTCGGGCTGGAAGGATGGTGTGGCTGTAGAGGGAAGTTGTCGAGTTGGAAGAATGGTGTGGCTGTAGAGTGAAGTCATCGGGCAGGAAGGATGGTGTGGCTGTAGAGTGAAGTGGTCCGGCAGGAAGGATGGTGTGGCTTTAGAGTGCAGTTGTCGGGCAGGAAGGATGGTGTGGCTGTAGAGTGAAGTTGTTGGGCAGGAAGGATGGTGTGGCTGTAGAGTGGAGTTGTCGGGTAGGAAGGATGGTGTGGCTGTAGAGTGAAGTCATCAGTCAGGGAGGATGGCCTGGCTGTAGAGTGCAGTTGTCAGGCAGGAAGGATGGTGTGGCTGTAGAGTGAAGTTGTCGGGCAGGAAGGATGGTGTGGCTGTAGAGTGAAGCCATCGGGCAGGAAGGATGGTGTGGCTGTAGAATGAAGTTGCCGGGCAGGAAGGATGGTGTGGCTGTAGAGTGAAGTTGTCGGGCAGGAAGGATGGCGTGGCTGTAGAGTGAAGTTGTCAGGCAGGAAGGATGGTGTGGCTGTAGAGTGAAGTTGTCAGGCAGGACGGATGGTGTGGCTGTAGAGTGAAGTGGTCAGGCAGGAAGGATGGTGTGGCTGTAGAGTGACGCCATCGGGCAGGAAGGATGGTAAGGCTGTAGAGTGAAGTTGCCGGGCAGGAAGGATGGTGTGGCTGTAGAGTGAAGTTGTCGGGCAGGAAGGATGGCGTGGCTGTAGAGTGAAGCTGTCAGGCAGGAAGGATGGTGTGGCTGTAGAGTGAAGTTGTCGGGCAGGAAGGATGGTGTGGCTGTAGAATGGAGTTGTCGGGCAGGAAGGATGGTGTGGCTGTAGAGTGAAGTTGTCACGCAGGATGGATGGTGCGGCTGTAGAGTGGAGTCGATAGGCAGGAAGGATGGTGTGGCTGTACAGTGAAGTTGTCGGGCAGGAAGGATGGTAAGGCTGTAGAGTGAAGTTGCCGGGCTGGAAGGATGGTGTGGCTGTAGAGTGAAGTTGTCGGGCAGGAAGGGTGGTGTGGCTGTAGAGTGAAGTTGTGGAGCTGGAAGGATGGTGTGGCTGTAGAGTGAAGTCATCGGGCAGGAAGGATTGTGTGGCTGTAGAGTGAAGTTGTCGGGCAGGAAGGATGATGTGGCTGTAGAGTGAAGTTGTTGGGAAGGAAGGATGGTTTGGCTGTAGAGTGGAGTTGTCGGGTAGGAAGGATCGTGTGGCTGTAGAGTGAAGTCATCAGTCAGGGAGGATGGCCTGGCTGTAGAGTGCAATTGTCAGGCAGGAAGGATGGTGTGGCTGTAGAGTGAAGTTGTCGGGCAGGAAGGATGGTGTGGCTGTAGAGTGAAGCCATCGGGCAGGAAGGATGGTGTGGCTGTAGAGTGAAGTTGCCGGGCAGGAAGGATGGTGTGGCTGTAGAGTGAAGTTGTCGGGCAGGAAGGATGGCGTGGCTGTAGAGTGAAGTTGTCAGGCAGGAAGGATGGTGTGGCTGTAGAGTGAAGTTGTCGGGCAGGAAGGATGGTGTGGCTGTAGAATGAAGTTGTCAGGCAGGAAGGATGGTGTGGCTGTAGAGTGAAGTTGTCAGGCAGGTCGGATGGTGCGGCTGTAGAGTGGAGTCGATAGGCAGGAAGGATGGTGTGGCTGTAGAGTGAAGTTGTCGGGCAGGAAGGATGGTGTGGCTGTGGAGTGAAGTTGTCAAGCAGGAAGGATGGTGTGGCTGTAGAGTGAAGTGGTCAGGCAGGAAGGATGGTGTGGCTGTAGAGTGAAGCCATCGGGCAGGAAGGATGGTGTGGCTGTAGAGTGAAGTTGCCGGGCAGGAAGGATGGTGTGGCTATAGAGTGAAGTTGTTGGGCAGGAAGGATGGTGTGGCTGTAGAGTGAAGTTATAGGTCAGGAAGGATGGTGTGGCTGTAGAGTGGAGTTGTAGGGTAGGAAGGATGGTGTGCCTGTAGAGTGAAGTTGGTGGGCAGGAAGGATGGTGTGGCTGTAGAGTGAAGTTGTCGAGCAGGAAGGATGGGGTGGCTGTAGAGTGAAGTTGTCGGGCAAGAAGGATGGTGTGGCTGTACAGTGAAGTTGTCGGGCTGGAAGGATGGTGTGGCTGTAGAGGGAAGTTGTCGAGTTGGAAGAATGGTGTGGCTGTAGAGTGAAGTCATCGGGCAGAAAGGATGGTGTGGCTGTAGAGTGAAGTGTTCCGGCAGGAAGGATGGTGTGGCTTTAGAGTGCAGTTGTCGGGCAGGAAGGATGGTGTGGCTGTAGAGTGAAGTTGTTGGGCAGGAAGGATGGTGTGGCTGTAGAGTGGAGTTGTCGGGTAGGAAGGATGGTGTGGCTGTAGAGTGAAGTCATTAGTCAGGGAGGATGGCCTGGCTGTAGAGTGCAGTTGTCAGGCAGGAAGGATGGTGTGGCTGTAGAGTGAAGTTGTCGGGCAGGAAGGATGGTGTGGCTGTAGAGTGAAGCCATCGGGCAGGAAGGATGGTGTGGCTGTAGAGTGAAGTTGCCGGGCAGGAAGGATGGTGTGGCTGTAGAGTGAAGTTGTCGGGCAGGAAGGATGGCGTGGCTGTAGAGTGAAGTTGTCAGGCAGGAAGGATGGTGTGGCTGTAGAGTGAAGTTGTCAGGCAGGACGGATGGTGTGGCTGTAGAGTGAAGTGGTCAGGCAGGAAGGATGGTGTGGCTGTAGAGTGACGCCATCGGGCAGGAAGGATGGTAAGGCTGTAGAGTGAAGTTGCCGGGCAGGAAGGATGGTGTGGCTGTAGAGTGAAGTTGTCGGGCAGGAAGGAGGGCGTGGCTGTAGAGTGAAGCTGTCAGGCAGGAAGGATGGTGTGGCTGTAGAGTGAAGTTGTCGGGCAGGAAGGATGGTGTGGCTGTAGAATGGAGTTGTCGGGCAGGAAGGATGGTGTGGCTGTAGAGTGAAGTTGTCACGCAGGACGGATGGTGCGGCTGTAGAGTGGAGTCGATAGGCAGGAAGGATGGTGTGGCTGTACAGTGAAGTTGTCGGGCAGGAAGGATGGTAAGGCTGTAGAGTGAAGTTGCCGGGCTGGAAGGATGGTGTGGCTGTAGAGTGAAGTTGTCGGGCAGGAAGGATGGTGTGGCTGTAGAGTGAAGTTGTGGAGCTGGAAGGATGGTGTGGCTGTAGAGTGAAGTCATCGGGCAGGAAGGATTGTGTGGCTGTAGAGTGAAGTTGTCGGGCAGGAAGGATGTTGTGGCTGTGGAGTGAAGTTGTCGGGCAGGAAGGATGGCGTGGCTGTAGAGTGAAGTTGTCAGGCAGGAAGGATGGTGTGGCTGTAGAGTGAAGTTGTCGGGCAGGAAGGATGGTGTGGCTGTAGAATGAAGTTGTCAGGCAGGAAGGATGGTGTGGCTGTAGAGTGAAGTTGTCAGGCCGGTCGGATGGTGCGGCTGTAGAGTGGAGTCGATAGGCAGGAAGGATGGTGTGGCTGTAGAGTGAAGTTGTCGGGCAGGAAGGATGGCGTGGCTGTAGAGTGAAGCTGTCAGGCAAGAAGGATGGTGTGGCTGTAGAGTGAAGTTGTCGGGCAGGAAGGATGGTGTGGCTGTAGAATGGAGTTGTCGGGCAGGAAGGATGGTGTGGCTGTAGAGTGAAGTTGTCACGCAGGACGGATGGTGCGGCTGTAGAGTGGAGTCGATAGGCAGGAAGGATGGTGTGGCTGTACAGTGAAGTTGTCGGGCAGGAAGGATGGTGTGGCGTTAGAGTGAAGTGGTCAGGCAGGAAGGATGGTGTGGCTGTAGAGTGAAGCCATCGGGCAGGAAGGATGGTAAGGCTGTAGAGTGAAGTTGCCGGGCAGGAAGGATGGTGTGGCTGTAGAGTGAAGTTGTCGGGCAGGAAGGATGGTGTGGCTGTAGAGTGAAGTTGCCGGGCTGGAAGGATGGTGTGGCTGTAGAGTGAAGTTGTCGGGCAGGAAGGATGGCGTGGCTGTAGAGTGAAGTTGTCAGGCAGGAAGGATGGTGTGGCTGTAGAGTGAAGTTGTCGGGCAGGAAGGATGGTGTGGCTGTAGAATGAAGTTGTCAGGCAGGAAGGATGGTGTGGCTGTAGAGTGAAGTTGTCAGGCAGGTCGGATGGTGCGGCTGTAGAGTGGAGTCGATAGGCAGGAAGGATGGTGTGGCTGTAGAGTGAAGTTGTCGGGCAGGAAGGATGGTGTGGCTGTAAAGTGAAGTTGTCGAGCAGGAAGGATGGTGTGGCTGTAGAGTGAAGTGGTCAGGCAGGAAGGATGGTGTGGCTGTAGAGTGAAGCCATCGGGCAGGAAGGATGGTGTGGCTGTAGAGTGAAGTTGCCGGGCAGGAAGGATGGTGTGGCTATAGAGTGAAGTTGTTGGGCAGGAAGGATGGTGTGGCTGTAGAGTGAAGTTATAGGTGAGGAAGGATGGTGTGGCTGTAGAGTGGAGTTGTAGGGTAGGAAGGATGGTGTGCCTGTAGAGTGAAGTTGGTGGGCAGGAAGGATGGTGTGGCTGTAGAGTGAAGTTGTCGAGCAGGAAGGATGGTGTGGCTGTAGAGTGAAGTTGTCGGGCAAGAAGGATGGTGTGGCTGTACAGTGAAGTTGTCGGGCTGGAAGGATGGTGTGGCTGTAGAGGGAAGTTGTCGAGTTGGAAGAATGGTGTGGCTGTAGAGTGAAGTCATCGGGCAGGAAGGATGGTGTGGCTGTAGAGTGAAGTGGTCTGGCAGGAAGGATGGTGTGGCTTTAGAGTGCAGTTGTCGGGCAGGAAGGATGGTGTGGCTGTAGAGTGAAGTTGCCGGGCAGGAAGGATGGTGTGGCTGTAGAGTGAAGTTGTCGGGCAGGAAGGATGGCGTGGCTGTAGAGTGAAGTTGTCAGGCAGGAAGGATGGTGTGGCTGTAGAGTGAAGTTGTCGGGCAAGAAGGATGGTGTGGCTGTAGAATGAAGTTGTCAGGCAGGAAGGATGGTGTGGCTGTAGAGTGAAGTTGTCAGGCAGGTCTGATGGTGCGGCTATAGAGTGGAGTCGATAGGCAGGAAGGATGGTGTGGCTGTAGAGTGAAGTTGTCGGGCAGGAAGGATGGTTTGGCTGTAGAGTGAAGTTGTCGAGCAGGAAGGATGGTGTGGCTGTAGAGTGAAGTGGTCAGGCAGGAAGGATGGTGTGGCTGTAGAGTGAAGCCATCGGGCAGGAAGGATGGTGTGGCTGTAGAGTGAAGTTGCCGGGCAGGAAGGATGGTGTGGCTATAGAGTGAAGTTGTTGGGCAGGAAGGATGGTGTGGCTGTAGAGTGAAGTTATAGGTCAGGAAGGATGGTGTGGCTGTAGAGTGGAGTTGTAGGGTAGGAAGGATGGTGTGCCTGTAGAGTGAAGTTGGTGGGCAGGAAGGATGGTGTGGCTGTAGAGTGAAGTTGTCGAGCAGGAAGGATGGTGTGGCTGTAGAGTGAAGTTGTCGGGCAAGAAGGATGGTGTGGCTGTACAGTAAAGTTGTCGGGCTGGAAGGATGGTGTGGCTGTAGAGGGAAGTTGTCGAGTTGGAAGAATGGTGTGGATGTAGAGTGAAGTCATCGGGCAGGAAGGATGGTGTGGCTGTAGAGTGAAGTGGTCCAGCAGGAAGGATGGTGTGGCTTTAGAGTGCAGTTGTCGGGCAGGAAGGATGGTGTGGCTGTAGAGTGAAGTTGTTGGGCAGGAAGGATGGTGTGGCTGTAGAGTGGAGTTGTCGGGTAGGAAGGATGGTGTGGCTGTAGAGTGAAGTCATCAGTCAGGGAGGATGGCCTGGCTGTAGAGTGCAGTTGTCAGGCAGGAAGGATGGTGTGGCTGTAGAGTGAAGTTGTCGGGCAGGAAGGATGGTGTGGCTGTAGAGTGAAGCCATCGGGCAGGAAGGATGGTGTGGCTGTAGAGTGAAGTTGCCGGGCAGGAAGGATGGTGTGGCTGTAGAGTGAAGTTGACGGGCAGGAAGGATGGCGTGGCTGTAGAGTGAAGTTGTCAGGCAGGAAGGATGGTGTGGCTGTAGAGTGAAGTTGTCAGGCAGGACGGATGGTGTGGCTGTAGAGTGAAGTGGTCAGGCAGGAAGGATGGTGTGGCTGTAGAGTGACGCCATCGGGCAGGAAGGATTGTAAGGCTGTAGAGTGAAGTTGCCGGGCAGGAAGGATGGTGTGGCTGTAGAGTGAAGTTGTCGGGCAGGAAGGATGGCGTGGCTGTAGAGTGAAGCTGTCAGGCAGGAAGGATGGTGTGGCTGTAGAGTGAAGTTGTCGGGCAGGAAGGATGGTGTGGCTGTAGAATAGAGTTGTCGGGCAGGAAGGATGGTGTGGCTGTAGAGTGAAGTTGTCACGCAGGACGGATGGTGCGGCTGTAGAGTGGAGTCGATAGGCAGGAAGGATGGTGTGGCTGTACAGTGAAGTTGTCGGGCAGGAAGGATGGTAAGGCTGTAGAGTGAAGTTACCGGGCTGGAAGGATGGTGTGGCTGTAGAGTGAAGTTGTCGGGCAGGAAGGATGGTGTGGCTGTAGAGTGAAGTTGTGGAGCTGGAAGGATGGTGTGGCTGTAGAGTGAAGTCATCGGGCAGGAAGGATTGTGTGGCTGTAGAGTGAAGTTGTCGGGCAGGAAGGATGATGTGGCTGTAGAGTGAAGTTGTTGGGAAGGAAGGATGGTTTGGCTGTAGAGTGGAGTTGTCGGGTAGGAAGGATCGTGTGGCTGTAGAGTGAAGTCATCAGTCAGGGAGGATGGCCTGGCTGTAGAGTGCAATTGTCAGGCAGGAAAGATGGTGTGGCTGTAGAGTGAAGTTGTCGGGCAGGAAGGATGGTGTGGCTGTAGAGTGAAGCCATCGGTCAGGAAGGATGGTGTGGCTGTAGAGTGAAGTTGCCGGGCAGGAAGGATGGTGTGGCTGTAGAGTGAAGTTGTCGGGCAGGAAGGATGGCGTGGCTGTAGAGTGAAGCTGTCAGGCAGGAAGGATGGTGTGGCTGTAGAGTGAAGTTGTCGGGCAGGAAGGATGGTGTGGCTGTAGAATGAAGTTGTCAGGCAGGAAGGATGGTGTGGCTGTAGAGTGAAGTTGTCAGGCAGGTCGGATGGTGCGGCTGTAGAGTGGAGTCGATAGGCAGGACGGATGGTGTGGCTGTAGAGTGAAGTGGTCAGGCAGGAAGGATGGTGTGGCTGTAGAGTGACGCCATCGGGCAGGAAGGATGGTAAGGCTGTAGAGTGAAGTTGCCGGGCAGGAAGGATGGTGTGGCTGTAGAGTGAAGTTGTCGGGCAGGAAGGAGGGCGTGGCTGTAGAGTGAAGCTGTCAGGCAGGAAGGATGGTGTGGCTGTAGAGTGAAGTTGTCGGGCAGGAAGGATGGTGTGGCTGTAGAATGGAGTTGTCGGGCAGGAAGGATGGTGTGGCTGTAGAGTGAAGTTGTCACGCAGGACGGATGGTGCGGCTGTAGAGTGGAGTCGATAGGCAGGAAGGATGGTGTGGCTGTACAGTGAAGTTGTCGGGCAGGAAGGATGGTAAGGCTGTAGAGTGAAGTTGCCGGGCTGGAAGGATGGTGTGGCTGTAGAGTGAAGTTGTCGGGCAGGAAGGATGGTGTGGCTGTAGAGTGAAGTTGTGGAGCTGGAAGGATGGTGTGGCTGTAGAGTGAAGTCATCGGGCAGGAAGGATTGTGTGGCTGTAGAGTGAAGTTGTCGGGCAGGAAGGATGTTGTGGCTGTGGAGTGAAGTTGTCGGGCAGGAAGGATGGCGTGGCTGTAGAGTGAAGTTGTCAGGCAGGAAGGATGGTGTGGCTGTAGAGTGAAGTTGTCGGGCAGGAAGGATGGTGTGGCTGTAGAATGAAGTTGTCAGGCAGGAAGGATGGTGTGGCTGTAGAGTGAAGTTGTCAGGCCGGTCGGATGGTGCGGCTGTAGAGTGGAGTCGATAGGCAGGAAGGATGGTGTGGCTGTAGAGTGAAGTTGTCGGGCAGGAAGGATGGCGTGGCTGTAGAGTGAAGCTGTCAGGCAAGAAGGATGGTGTGGCTGTAGAGTGAAGTTGTCGGGCAGGAAGGATGGTGTGGCTGTAGAATGGAGTTGTCGGGCAGGAAGGATGGTGTGGCTGTAGAGTGAAGTTGTCACGCAGGACGGATGGTGCGGCTGTAGAGTGGAGTCGATAGGCAGGAAGGATGGTGTGGCTGTACAGTGAAGTTGTCGGGCAGGAAGGATGGTGTGGCGTTAGAGTGAAGTGGTCAGGCAGGAAGGATGGTGTGGCTGTAGAGTGAAGCCATCGGGCAGGAAGGATGGTAAGGCTGTAGAGTGAAGTTGCCGGGCAGGAAGGATGGTGTGGCTGTAGAGTGAAGTTGTCGGGCAGGAAGGATGGTGTGGCTGTAGAGTGAAGTTGCCGGGCTGGAAGGATGGTGTGGCTGTAGAGTGAAGTTGTCGGGCAGGAAGGATGGCGTGGCTGTAGAGTGAAGTTGTCAGGCAGGAAGGATGGTGTGGCTGTAGAGTGAAGTTGTCGGGCAGGAAGGATGGTGTGGCTGTAGAATGAAGTTGTCAGGCAGGAAGGATGGTGTGGCTGTAGAGTGAAGTTGTCAGGCAGGTCGGATGGTGCGGCTGTAGAGTGGAGTCGATAGGCAGGAAGGATGGTGTGGCTGTAGAGTGAAGTTGTCGGGCAGGAAGGATGGTGTGGCTGTAAAGTGAAGTTGTCGAGCAGGAAGGATGGTGTGGCTGTAGAGTGAAGTGGTCAGGCAGGAAGGATGGTGTGGCTGTAGAGTGAAGCCATCGGGCAGGAAGGATGGTGTGGCTGTAGAGTGAAGTTGCCGGGCAGGAAGGATGGTGTGGCTATAGAGTGAAGTTGTTGGGCAGGAAGGATGGTGTGGCTGTAGAGTGAAGTTATAGGTGAGGAAGGATGGTGTGGCTGTAGAGTGGAGTTGTAGGGTAGGAAGGATGGTGTGCCTGTAGAGTGAAGTTGGTGGGCAGGAAGGATGGTGTGGCTGTAGAGTGAAGTTGTCGAGCAGGAAGGATGGTGTGGCTGTAGAGTGAAGTTGTCGGGCAAGAAGGATGGTGTGGCTGTACAGTGAAGTTGTCGGGCTGGAAGGATGGTGTGGCTGTAGAGGGAAGTTGTCGAGTTGGAAGAATGGTGTGGCTGTAGAGTGAAGTCATCGGGCAGGAAGGATGGTGTGGCTGTAGAGTGAAGTGGTCTGGCAGGAAGGATGGTGTGGCTTTAGAGTGCAGTTGTCGGGCAGGAAGGATGGTGTGGCTGTAGAGTGAAGTTGCCGGGCAGGAAGGATGGTGTGGCTGTAGAGTGAAGTTGTCGGGCAGGAAGGATGGCGTGGCTGTAGAGTGAAGTTGTCAGGCAGGAAGGATGGTGTGGCTGTAGAGTGAAGTTGTCGGGCAAGAAGGATGGTGTGGCTGTAGAATGAAGTTGTCAGGCAGGAAGGATGGTGTGGCTGTAGAGTGAAGTTGTCAGGCAGGTCTGATGGTGCGGCTATAGAGTGGAGTCGATAGGCAGGAAGGATGGTGTGGCTGTAGAGTGAAGTTGTCGGGCAGGAAGGATGGTTTGGCTGTAGAGTGAAGTTGTCGAGCAGGAAGGATGGTGTGGCTGTAGAGTGAAGTGGTCAGGCAGGAAGGATGGTGTGGCTGTAGAGTGAAGCCATCGGGCAGGAAGGATGGTGTGGCTGTAGAGTGAAGTTGCCGGGCAGGAAGGATGGTGTGGCTATAGAGTGAAGTTGTTGGGCAGGAAGGATGGTGTGGCTGTAGAGTGAAGTTATAGGTCAGGAAGGATGGTGTGGCTGTAGAGTGGAGTTGTAGGGTAGGAAGGATGGTGTGCCTGTAGAGTGAAGTTGGTGGGCAGGAAGGATGGTGTGGCTGTAGAGTGAAGTTGTCGAGCAGGAAGGATGGTGTGGCTGTAGAGTGAAGTTGTCGGGCAAGAAGGATGGTGTGGCTGTACAGTAAAGTTGTCGGGCTGGAAGGATGGTGTGGCTGTAGAGGGAAGTTGTCGAGTTGGAAGAATGGTGTGGATGTAGAGTGAAGTCATCGGGCAGGAAGGATGGTGTGGCTGTAGAGTGAAGTGGTCCAGCAGGAAGGATGGTGTGGCTTTAGAGTGCAGTTGTCGGGCAGGAAGGATGGTGTGGCTGTAGAGTGAAGTTGTTGGGCAGGAAGGATGGTGTGGCTGTAGAGTGGAGTTGTCGGGTAGGAAGGATGGTGTGGCTGTAGAGTGAAGTCATCAGTCAGGGAGGATGGCCTGGCTGTAGAGTGCAGTTGTCAGGCAGGAAGGATGGTGTGGCTGTAGAGTGAAGTTGTCGGGCAGGAAGGATGGTGTGGCTGTAGAGTGAAGCCATCGGGCAGGAAGGATGGTGTGGCTGTAGAGTGAAGTTGCCGGGCAGGAAGGATGGTGTGGCTGTAGAGTGAAGTTGACGGGCAGGAAGGATGGCGTGGCTGTAGAGTGAAGTTGTCAGGCAGGAAGGATGGTGTGGCTGTAGAGTGAAGTTGTCAGGCAGGACGGATGGTGTGGCTGTAGAGTGAAGTGGTCAGGCAGGAAGGATGGTGTGGCTGTAGAGTGACGCCATCGGGCAGGAAGGATTGTAAGGCTGTAGAGTGAAGTTGCCGGGCAGGAAGGATGGTGTGGCTGTAGAGTGAAGTTGTCGGGCAGGAAGGATGGCGTGGCTGTAGAGTGAAGCTGTCAGGCAGGAAGGATGGTGTGGCTGTAGAGTGAAGTTGTCGGGCAGGAAGGATGGTGTGGCTGTAGAATAGAGTTGTCGGGCAGGAAGGATGGTGTGGCTGTAGAGTGAAGTTGTCACGCAGGACGGATGGTGCGGCTGTAGAGTGGAGTCGATAGGCAGGAAGGATGGTGTGGCTGTACAGTGAAGTTGTCGGGCAGGAAGGATGGTAAGGCTGTAGAGTGAAGTTACCGGGCTGGAAGGATGGTGTGGCTGTAGAGTGAAGTTGTCGGGCAGGAAGGATGGTGTGGCTGTAGAGTGAAGTTGTGGAGCTGGAAGGATGGTGTGGCTGTAGAGTGAAGTCATCGGGCAGGAAGGATTGTGTGGCTGTAGAGTGAAGTTGTCGGGCAGGAAGGATGATGTGGCTGTAGAGTGAAGTTGTTGGGAAGGAAGGATGGTTTGGCTGTAGAGTGGAGTTGTCGGGTAGGAAGGATCGTGTGGCTGTAGAGTGAAGTCATCAGTCAGGGAGGATGGCCTGGCTGTAGAGTGCAATTGTCAGGCAGGAAAGATGGTGTGGCTGTAGAGTGAAGTTGTCGGGCAGGAAGGATGGTGTGGCTGTAGAGTGAAGCCATCGGTCAGGAAGGATGGTGTGGCTGTAGAGTGAAGTTGCCGGGCAGGAAGGATGGTGTGGCTGTAGAGTGAAGTTGTCGGGCAGGAAGGATGGCGTGGCTGTAGAGTGAAGCTGTCAGGCAGGAAGGATGGTGTGGCTGTAGAGTGAAGTTGTCGGGCAGGAAGGATGGTGTGGCTGTAGAATGAAGTTGTCAGGCAGGAAGGATGGTGTGGCTGTAGAGTGAAGTTGTCAGGCAGGTCGGATGGTGCGGCTGTAGAGTGGAGTCGATAGGCAGGAAGGATGGTGTGGCTGTAGAGTGAAGTTGTCGGGCAGGAAGGATGGTGTGGCTGTAGAGTGAAGTTGTCGAGCAGGAAGGATGGTGTGGCTGTAGAGTGAAGTGGTCAGGCAGGAAGGATGGTGTGGCTGTAGAGTGAAGCCATCGGACAGGAAGGATGGTGTGGCTTTAGAGTGAAGTTGCCGGGCAGGAAGGATGGTGTGGCTATAGAGTGAAGTTGTTGGGCAGGAAGGATGGTGTGGCTGTAGAGTGAAGTTATAGGTCAGGAAGGATGGTGTGACTGTAGAGTGGAGTTGTAGGGTAGGAAGGATGGTGTGCCTGTAGAGTGAAGTTGGTGGGCAGGAAGGATGGTGTGGCTGTAGAGTGAAGTTGTCGAGCAGGAAGGATGGTGTGGCTGTAGAGTGAAGTTGTCGGGCAAGAAGGATGGTGTGGCTGTACAGTGAAGTTGTCGGGCTGGAAGGATGGTGTGGCTGTAGAGGGAAGTTGTCGAGTTGGAAGAATGGTGTGGCTGTAGAGTGAAGTCATCGGGCAGGAAGGATGGTGTGGCTGTAGAGTGAAGTGGTCCGGCAGGAAGGATGGTGTGGCTTTAGAGTGCAGTTGTCGGGCAGGAAGGATGGTGTGGCTGTAGAGTGAAGTTGTTGGGCAGGAAGGATGGTGTGGCTGTAGAGTGGAGTTGTCGGGTAGGAAGGATGGTGTGGCTGTAGAGTGAAGTCATCAGTCAGGGAGGATGGCCTGGCTGTAGAGTGCAGTTGTCAGGCAGGAAGGATGGTGTGGCTGTAGAGTGAAGTTGTCGGGCAGGAAGGATGGTGTGGCTGTAGAGTGAAGCCATCGGGCAGGAAGGATGGTGTGGCTGTAGAATGAAGTTGCCGGGCAGGAAGGATGGTGTGGCTGTAGAGTGAAGTTGTCGGGCAGGAAGGATGGCGTGGCTGTAGAGTGAAGTTGTCAGGCAGGAAGGATGGTGTGGCTGTAGAGTGAAGTTGTCAGGCAGGACGGATGGTGTGGCTGTAGAGTGAAGTGGTCAGGCAGGAAGGATGGTGTGGCTGTAGAGTGACGCCATCGGGCAGGAAGGATGGTAAGGCTGTAGAGTGAAGTTGCCGGGCAGGAAGGATGGTGTGGCTGTAGAGTGAAGTTGTCGGGCAGGAAGGATGGCGTGGCTGTAGAGTGAAGCTGTCAGGCAGGAAGGATGGTGTGGCTGTAGAGTGAAGTTGTCAGGCAGGAAGGATGGTGTGGCTGTAGAATGGAGTTGTTGGGCAGGAAGGATGGTGTGGCTGTAGAGTGAAGTTGTCACGCAGGATGGATGGTGCGGCTGTAGAGTGGAGTCGATAGGCAGGAAGGATGGTGTGGCTGTACAGTGAAGTTGTCGGGCAGGAAGGATGGTAAGGCTGTAGAGTGAAGTTGCCGGGCTGGAAGGATGGTGTGGCTGTAGAGTGAAGTTGTCGGGCAGGAAGGGTGGTGTGGCTGTAGAGTGAAGTTGTGGAGCTGGAAGGATGGTGTGGCTGTAGAGTGAAGTCATCGGGCAGGAAGGATTGTGTGGCTGTAGAGTGAAGTTGTCGGGCAGGAAGGATGATGTGGCTGTAGAGTGAAGTTGTTGGGAAGGAAGGATGGTTTGGCTGTAGAGTGGAGTTGTCGGGTAGGAAGGATCGTGTGGCTGTAGAGTGAAGTCATCAGTCAGGGAGGATGGCCTGGCTGTAGAGTGCAATTGTCAGGCAGGAAGGATGGTGTGGCTGTAGAGTGAAGTTGTCGGGCAGGAAGGATGGTGTGGCTGTAGAGTGAAGCCATCGGGCAGGAAGGATGGTGTGGCTGTAGAGTGAAGTTGCCGGGCAGGAAGGATGGTGTGGCTGTAGAGTGAAGTTGTCGGGCAGGAAGGATGGCGTGGCTGTAGAGTGAAGTTGTCAGGCAGGAAGGATGGTGTGGCTGTAGAGTGAAGTTGTCGGGCAGGAAGGATGGTGTGGCTGTAGAATGAAGTTGTCAGGCAGGAAGGATGGTGTGGCTGTAGAGTGAAGTTGTCAGGCAGGTCGGATGGTGCGGCTGTAGAGTGGAGTCGATAGGCAGGAAGGATGGTGTGGCTGTAGAGTGAAGTTGTCGGGCAGGAAGGATGGTGTGGCTGTAGAGTGAAGTTGTCAAGCAGGAAGGATGGTGTGGCTGTAGAGTGAAGTGGTCAGGCAGGAAGGATGGTGTGGCTGTAGAGTGAAGCCATCGGGCAGGAAGGATGGTGTGGCTGTAGAGTGAAGTTGCCGGGCAGGAAGGATGGTGTGGCTATAGAGTGAAGTTGTTGGGCAGGAAGGATGGTGTGGCTGTAGAGTGAAGTTATAGGTCAGGAAGGATGGTGTGGCTGTAGAGTGGAGTTGTAGGGTAGGAAGGATGGTGTGCCTGTAGAGTGAAGTTGGTGGGCAGGAAGGATGGTGTGGCTGTAGAGTGAAGTTGTCGAGCAGGAAGGATGGTGTGGCTGTAGAGTGAAGTTGTCGGGCTGGAAGGATGGTGTGGCTGTAGAGGGAAGTTGTCGAGTTGGAAGAATGGTGTGGCTGTAGAGTGAAGTCATCGGGCAGGAAGGATGGTGTGGCTGTAGAGTGAAGTGTTCCGGCAGGAAGGATGGTGTGGCTTTAGAGTGCAGTTGTCGGGCAGGAAGGATGGTGTGGCTGTAGAGTGAAGTTGTCGAGCAGGAAGGATGGTGTGGCTGTACAGTGAAGTTGTCGGGCTGGAAGGATGGTGTGGCTGTAGAGGGAAGTTGTCGAGTTGGAAGAATGGTGTGGCTGTAGAGTGAAGTCATCGGGCAGGAAGGATGGTGTGGCTGTAGAGTGAAGTGTTCCGGCAGGAAGGATGGTGTGGCTTTAGAGTGCAGTTGTCGGGCAGGAAGGATGGTGTGGCTGTAGAGTGAAGTTGTTGGGCAGGAAGGATGGTGTGGCTGTAGAGTGGAGTTGTCGGGTAGGAAGGATGGTGTGGCTGTAGAGTGAAGTCATCAGTCAGGGAGGATGGCCTGGCTGTAGAGTGCAGTTGTCAGGCAGGAAAAATGGTGTGGCTGTAGAGTGAAGTTGTCGGGCAGGAAGGATGGTGTGGCTGTAGAGTGAAGCCATCGGGCAGGAAGGATGGTGTGGCTGTAGAGTGAAGTTCCCGGGCAGGAAGGATGGTGTGGCTGTAGAGTGAAGTTGTCGGGCAGGAAGGATGGCGTGGCTGTAGAGTGAAGTTGTCAGGCAGGAAGGATGGTGTGGCTGTAGAGTGAAGTTGTCAGGCAGGAAGGATGGTGTGGCTGTAGAGTGACGCCATCGGGCAGGAAGGATGGTAAGGCTGTAGAGTGAAGTTGCCGGGCAGGAAGGATGGTGTGGCTGTAGAGTGAAGTTGTCGGGCAGGAAGGAGGGCGTGGCTGTAGAGTGAAGCTGTCAGGCAGGAAGGATGGTGTGGCTGTAGAGTGAAGTTGTCGGGCAGGAAGGATGGTGTGGCTGTAGAATGGAGTTGTCGGGCAGGAAGGATGGTGTGGCTGTAGAGTGAAGTTGTCACGCAGGACGGATGGTGCGGCTGTAGAGTGGAGTCGATAGGCAGGAAGGATGGTGTGGCTGTACAGTGAAGTTGTCGGGCAGGAAGGATGGTAAGGCTGTAGAGTGAAGTTGCCGGGCTGGAAGGATGGTGTGGCTGTAGAGTGAAGTTGTCGGGCAGGAAGGATGGTGTGGCTGTAGAGTGAAGTTGTGGAGCTGGAAGGATGGTGTGGCTGTAGAGTGAAGTCATCGGGCAGGAAGGATTGTGTGGGTGTAGAGTGAAGTTGTCGGGCAGGAAGGATGATGTGGCTGTGGAGTGAAGTTGTCGGGCAGGAAGGATGGCGTGGCTGTAGAGTGAAGTTGTCAGGCAGGAAGGATGGTGTGGCTGTAGAGTGAAGTTGTCGGGCAGGAAGGATGGTGTGGCTGTAGAGTGAAGTTGCCGGGCAGGAAGGATGGTGTGGCTATAGAGTGAAGTTGTTGGGCAGGAAGGATGGTGTGACTGTAGAGTGAAGTTGTAGGGTAGGAAGGATGGTGTGCCTGTAGAGTGAAGTTGGTGGGCAGGAAGGATGGTGTGGCTGTAGAGTGAAGTTGTCGAGCAGGAAGGATGGTGTAGCTGTAGAGTGAAGTTGTCGGGCAAGAAGGATGGTGTGGCTGTAGAGTGAAGTTGTCGGGCTGGAAGGATGGTGTGGCTGTAGAGGGAAGTTGTCGAGTTGGAAGAATGGTGTGGCTGTAGAGTGAAGTCATCAGGCAGGAAGGATGGTGTAGCTGTAGAGTGAAGTGGTCCGGCAGGAAGGATGGTGTGGCTTTAGAGTGCAGTTGTCGGGCAGGAAGGATGGTGTGGCTGTAGAGTGAAGTTGTTGGGCAGGAAGGATGGTGTGGCTGTAGAGTGGAGTTGTCGGGTAGGAAGGATGGTGTGGCTGTAGAGTGAAGTCATCAGTCAGGGAGGATGGCCTGGCTGTAGAGTGCAGTTGTCAGGCAGGAA
This sequence comes from Hyperolius riggenbachi, assembly GCF_040937935.1. Taxonomy (NCBI): domain Eukaryota; kingdom Metazoa; phylum Chordata; class Amphibia; order Anura; family Hyperoliidae; genus Hyperolius; species Hyperolius riggenbachi. The sequence goes on along the minus strand of NC_090649.1, from coordinate 6,838,925 downwards.
GGATGGTGTGGCTGTAGAGTGAAGTTGTCGGGCTGGAAGGATGGTGTGGCTGTAGAGTGAAGCCATCGGGCAGGAAGGATGGTGTGGCTGTAGAGTGAAGTTGCCGGGCAGGAAGGATGGTGTGGCTGTAGAGTGAAGTTGTCGGGCAGGAAGGATGGCGTGGCTGTAGAGTGAAGTTGTCAGGCAGGAAGGATGGTGTGGCTGTAGAGTGAAGTTGTCAGGCAGGACGGATGGTGTGGCTGTAGAGTGAAGTGGTCAGGCAGGAAGGATGGTGTGGCTGTAGAGTGACGCCATCGGGCAGGAAGGATGGTAAGGCTGTAGAGTGAAGTTGCCGGGCAGGAAGGATGGTGTGGCTGTAGAGTGAAGTTGTTGGGCAGGAAGGATGGCGTGGCTGTAGAGTGAAGCTGTCAGGCAGGAAGGATGGTGTGGCTGTAGAGTGAAGTTGTCGGGCAGGAAGGATGGTGTGGCTGTAGAATGGAGTTGTCGGGCAGGAAGGATGGTGTGGCTGTAGAGTGAAGTTGTCACGCAGGACGGATGGTGCGACTGTAGAGTGGAGTCGATAGGCAGGAAGGATGGTGTGGCTGTACAGTGAAGTTGTCGGGCAGGAAGGATGGTGTGGCTGTAGAGTGAAGTGGTCAGGCAGGAAGGATGGTGTGGCTGTAGAGTGAAGCCATCGGGCAGGAAGTATGGTAAGGCTGTAGAGTGAAGTTGCCGGGCAGGAAGGATGGTGTGGCTGTAGAGTGAAGTTGTCGGGCTGGAAGGATGGTGTGGCTGTAGAGTGAAGTTGTGGAGCTGGAAGTATGGTGTGGCTGTAGAGTGAAGTCATCGGGCAGGAAGGATTGTGTGGCTGTAGAGTGAAGTTGTCGGGCAGGAAGGATGATGTGGCTGTAGAGTGAAGTTGTTGGGAAGGAAGGATGGTTTGGCTGTACAGTGGAGTTGTCGGGGAGGAAGGATCGTGTGGCTGTAGAGTGAAGTCATCAGTCAGGGAGGATGGCCTGGCTGTAGAGTGCAATTGTCAGGCAGGAAGGATGGTGTGGCTGTAGAGTGAAGTTGTCGGGCAGGAAGGATGGTGTGGCTGTAGAGTGAAGTTGTCGGGCAGGAAGGATGGTGTGGCTGTAGAATTGAGTTGTCGGGCAGGAAGGATGGTGTGGCTGTAGAGTGAAGTTGTCAGGCAGGATGGATGGTGCGGCTGTAGAGTGGAGTCGATAGGCAGGAAGGATGGTGTGGCTGTAGAGTGAAGTTGTCGGGCAGGAAGGATGGTGTGGCTGTAGAGTGAAGTTGTCGAGCAGGAAGGATGGTGTGGCTGTAGAGTGAAGTGGTCAGGCAGGAAAGATGGTGTGGCTGTAGAGTGAAGCCATCGGGCAGGAAGGATGGTAAGGCTGTAGAGTGAAGTTGCCGGGCAGGAAGGATGGTGTGGCTGTAGAGTGAAGTTGTCGGGCAGGAAGGATGGCGTGGCTGTAGAGTGAAGTTGTCAGGCAGGAAGGATGGTGTGGCTGTAGAGTGAAGCCATCGGGCAGGAAGGATGGTAAGGCTGTAGAGTGAAGTTGCCGGGCAGGAAGGATGGTGTGGCTGTAGAGTGAAGTTGTCGGGCAGGAAGGATGGTGTGGCTGTAGAGTGAAGTTGTGGAGCTGGAAGGATGGTGTGGCTGTAGAGTGAAGTCATCGGGCAGTAAGGATTGTGTGGCTGTAGAGTGAAGTTGTCGGGCAGGAAGGATGATGTGGCTGTAGAGTGAAGTTGTTGGGAAGGAAGGATGGTTTGGCTGTACAGTGGAGTTGTCGGGTAGGAAGGATCGTGTGGCTGTAGAGTGAAGTCATCAGTCAGGGAGGATGGCCTGGCTGTAGAGTGCAATTGTCAGGCAGGAAGGATGGTGTGGCTGTAGAGTAAAGTTGTCGGGCAGGAAGGATGGTGTGGCTGTAGAGTGAAGTTGTCGGGCAGGAAGGATGGTGTGGCTGTAGAATTGAGTTGTCGGGCAGGAAGGATGGTGTGGCTGTAGAGTGAAGTTGTCAGGCAGGATGGATGGTGCGGCTGTAGAGTGGAGTCGATAGGCAGGAAGGATGGTGTGGCTGTAGAGTGAAGTTGTCGGGCAGGAAGGATGGTGTGGCTGTAGAGTGAAGTTGTCGAGCAGGAAGGATGGTGTGGCTGTAGAGTGAAGTGGTCAGGCAGGAAAGATGGTGTGGCTGTAGAGTGAAGCCATCTGGCAGGAAGGATGGTAAGGCTGTAGAGTGAAGTTGCCGGGCAGGAAGGATGGTGTGGCTGTAGAGTGAAGTTGTCGGGCAGGAAGGATGGCGTGGCTGTAGAGTGAAGTTGTCAGGCAGGAAGGATGGTGTGGCTGTAGAGTGAAGTTGTCGAGCAGGAAGGATGGTGTGGCTGTAGAATGGAGTTGTCGGGCAGGAAGGATGGTGTGGCTGTAGAGTGAAGTTGTCAGGCAGGACGGATGGTGCGGCTGTCGAGTGGAGTCGATAGGCAGGAAGGATGGTGTGGCTGTACAGTGAAGTTGTCGGACAAGAAGGATGGTGTGGCTGTAGAGTGAAGTTGTCAAGCAGGAAGGATGGTGTGCCTGTAGAGTGAAGTGGTCAGGCAGGAAGGATGGTGTGGCTGTAGAGTGAAGCCATCGGGCAGAAAGGATGGTAAGGCTGTAGAGTGAAGTTGCCGGGCAGAAAGGATGGTGTGGCTGTAGAGTGAAGTTGTCGGGCAGGAAGGATGTGTGGCTGTAGAGTGAAGCCATCAGGCAGGAAGGATGGTGTGGCTGTAGAGTGAAGTTGCCATGCAGGAAGGATGGTGTGGCTGTAGAGTGAAGTTGTCGGGCAGGAAGGATGGCGTGGCTGTAGAGTGAAGTTGTCAGGCAGGAAGTATGGTGTGGCTGTAGAGTGAAGTTGTCGGGCAGGAAGGATGGTGTGGCTGTAGAATGGAGTTGTCGGGCAGGAAGGATGGTGTGGCTGTAGAGTGAAGTTGTCAGGCAGGACGGATGGTGCAGCTGTAGAGTGGAGTCGATAGGCAGGGAGGATGGTGTGGCTGTAGAGTGAAGTTGTCGGGCAGAAAGGATGGTGTGGCTGTAGAGTGAAGTTGTCGAGCAGGAAGGATGGTGTGGCTGTAGAGTGAAGTGGTCAGGCAGGAAGGATGGTGTGGCTGTAGAGTGAAGCCATCGGGCAGGAAGGATGGTAAGGCTGTAGAGTGAAGTTGCCGGGCAGGAAGGATGGTGTGGCTGTAGAGTGAAGTTGTCGGGCAGGAAGGATGGTGTGGCTGTAGAGTGAAGTTGTCGAGTAGGAAGGATGGTGTGGCTGTAGAGTGACGTCATCGGGCAGGAAGGATTGAGTGGCTGTAGAGTGAAGTTGTCGGGCAGGAAGGATGATGTGGCTGTAGAGTAAAGTTGTTGGGAAGGAAGGATGGTTTGGCTGTAGAGTGGAGTCATCAGGCTGGAAGGATGGTGTGGCTGTACAGTGAAGTTGCCAGGCAGGATGGATGGTCTGGCTGTGGAGTGATGTTGTTGGGCAGGAAGGATGGTGTGGCTTTAGAGTGTAGTTGTCGGGCAGGAAGGGTGGTGTGGCTGTAGAGTGAAGTCGTCAGGCAGGAAGGATGGTGTGGCTGTAGAGTGATGTTGTTGGGCAGGAAGGATGGTGTGGCTGTAGAGCGAAGTTGTCAGGCAGGAAGGATGGTGTGGCTGCAGAGTGAAGTTGTCTGGCAGGAAGGATAATGTGGCTGTAGAGTGAAGTTGCCAGGCAGGAAGGATGGTGTGGCTGCAGAGTGGAGTGATTTGGCAGGAAGTGTCAAAAACCTGAGCGGTTTTTGCCTTTTTCATGATTGCTAACTCAGTAAAGGACCAGCCCTTAAAGCGTTGCTATCATATAAATCCGGCATAGTGGGGTCTGAACCCTCTATAACAGTAATTATAGATTGACGGTATACCTTGAAATGAATCAGAGCACTCAGTAAATGATTTTATATAAAAAATTGTATTTGCTTATCATACAGCATATATACAAAATATGAACAGTTCCCAGTAGTGTTTCCTTATAACAGTATTCCATCTTATCAAGGCTTTAGAGCCAAGCAATTATCAATCATCTAAGTACATTCAAAAAAGAATATAACAGTTGTGTTATGTAGAATAAGATCAAAAATAGTCTCATCTGTATCAATAGCTGTGTATCTAGTAGCTGTGTAAACTTGTAGTAATCTTCTTAAAGAAATAGCATAAAAAATAGCTTCTAAAAAACTTCTTGCTAACATCTTAATAAAACTTAATGCTGAAAAATTAATAAAGTAAATCACCAGGATATTAAGCATATTACCCCTTCTCTGTCATCTCTTCAGCATCTAGAACCACTTGTGGGAAGGTAGCTTCTGCCTCATGTGTCTTCTCAGGAGATTGCTGGGCTTCTGCAAACTATGAGCTTTCAGGCCCTACTTTTATAGGGGTTGGAGGCAATATGGCTGCCTAATCTGGACTTTCCCTGAATCCCAGGCTCTGATTGGCTAAAGCTTTCGTGCGTCAATGCTTTATCATGTTTTGATTACCTAAGTCACAATATTATTGTTTATAAATTCTTAATTACCTTATCTTGTGGGAATTAACGTCATTTGGAGTGCTTGACATTTTGTTTAGGTTATTTCTGATGCACGTAATTAAAAATGGACGTCAACAGCCATCTTGTCTGTTGGCTGACCCAGACATGGAGACTAAACAATGTCATTCATGACGCATTTCTGATAAAGTGTTCCCTGTTAATTATGTTGGAATGTCTGGGTACTTCCCCAGGTCAGATTGACACTAACACAGACCTGCAAGAGCCTTCAGCAATTTAAGGCTTATTGAAACATACAGGGCTTCTAATATACTTATTTAAATATAAAGCTTATTATATAATTCTTCTTAAAACAATTAATCATATAAGAAATAATTGCATATTAAATCTTAATAATATAAAATTATTCTCCATATATTTGTCTTTCTGATGAAGAAATAAATATCTAATTTCATCCGGCAGAGGTCAGCCTTTCATAACAAATAACAAACAGTATTAATAATGTTGATTTCATAAGACCGCCAGGTGGCATCATGGAATGATCTTTAACTAATTGGGAAAACAACTTCTTTGTTTAATATTTATATAACTTGTTCCCAAAACATCATGTGTTATCAGCTTTCTGAGACTAGAGCACGTCAACAATTCTTCCAGAACCATAACAATCTCACGAGAATGTCTTACTGTCTCATCTTTCATGGGTAGAATACAGCTTACATGTTTCAAAGTAATAGATTCTATTATTTAGGGTTTTACAATAACTATTTCTTTCTTTAGAAGGACTGTATTGATCATTAATATTTAGATTAATAATATCTGTGTGTAATAATTATGTGCATTTATAATTACTGCAGTAATGTGAGTTTAACTTGCTTTTCTGTCTTCACACAGAAGCCTCTTTAAATATTAAGGCCACGCACTAGCATAAACAAGAATGCTCTGACTTTTTGTAACTAGAATAATCTTATAGGCCTCACAGCCTGGAATATGTTATGTCACAGAGCAATATAAAGTACTCTAACTTTTCACTTTACAATGAAATTTTGTATAGAACATTCAAGCTTAAACCATACACTTATGACAGCTTTTTCCTGCATAAATAAAACCGCTAGAATTCTGACAGAAGGATGGTCGAGCTGTAGAGTTAAGTTGTTGGGCAGGATGGATGGTGTGGCTGTAGAGTGAAGTTGTTGGGAAGGAAGGATGGTGTGGCTGTATAGTGAAGTTGCCAGGCAGGAAGGATGGTGTGGCTGTGGAGTGATGTTGTTGGGCAGGAAGGATGGTGTGGCTTTAGAGTGCAGTTGTCGGGCAGGAAGGGTGGTTTGGCTGTAGAGTGAAGTCGTCAGGCAGGAAGGATGGTGTGGCTGTAGAGTGAAGTTGTCAGGCAGGACGGATGGTGCGGCTGTAGAGTGGAGTCGATAGGCAGGAAGGATGGTGTGGCTGTAGAGTGAAGTTGTTGAGCAGGAAGGATGGGGTGGCTGTAGAGTGAAGTGGTCAGGCAGGAAGGATGGTGTGGCTGTAGAGTTAAGCCATCAGGCAGGAAGGATGTTAAGGCTGTAGAGTGAAGTTGCCGAGCAGGAAGGATGGTGTGGCTGTAGAGTGAAGTCATCGGGCAGGAAGGATTGTGTGGCTGTAGAGTGAAGTTGTCGGGCAGGAAGGATGATGTGGCTGTAGAGTGAAGTTGTTGGGAAGGAAGGATGGTTTGGCTGTAGAGTGGAGTCGTCAGGCAGGAAGGATGGTGTGGCTGTACAGTGAAGTTGTCAGGCAGGAAGGATGGTGTGGCTGTGTAGTGATGTTGTTGGGCAGGAAGGATGGTGTGGCTTTAGAGTGCAGTTGTCGGGCAGAAAGGGTGGTGTGGCTGTAGAGTGAAGTCGTCAGGCAGGAAGGATGGTGTGGCTGTAGAGTGATGTTGTTGGGCAGGAAGGATGGTGTGGCTGTAGAGTGAAGTTGTCAGGCAGGAAGGATGTTGTGGCTGCAGAGTGAAGTTGTCGGGCAGGAAGGATGATGTGGCTGTAGAGTGAAGTTGTCTGGCAGAAAGGATGGTGTGGCTGTAGAGTGAAGTTGCCAGGCAGGAAGGATGGTGGGGCTGTAGTGTGGAGTGATTTGGCAGAAAGGATGGTGTAGCTGTAGAGTGAAGTTGTTGGGCAGGAAGGATGGTGTGGCTGTAGAGTGAAGTTGTTGGGCAGGAAGGATGGTGTGGCTGTAGAGTGAAGTTTTTGGGCAGGAAGGATGCTGGGGCTGTAGAGTGAAGTCATCAGGCAGGAAGGATGGTGTGGCTGTAGAGTGAAGTCATCAGGCAGGAAGGATGGTATGGCTGTAGAGTGAAGGTGTCGGGCAGGAAGGATGGTGTGGCTGTAGAGTGAAGTTGTCGGGCAGGAAGGATGATGTGGCTGTAGAGTGAAGTTGTTGGGAAGGAAGGATGGTTTGGCTGTAGAGTGGAGTCGTCAGGCAGGAAGGATGGTGTGGCTGTACAGTGAAGTTGTCAGGCAGGAAGGATGGTGTGGCTGTGTAGTGATGTTGTTGGGCAGGAAGGATGGTGTGGCTTTAGAGTGCAGTTGTCGGGCAGAAAGGGTGGTGTGGCTGTAGAGTGAAGTCGTCAGGCAGGAAGGATGGTGTGACTGTAGAGTGGAGTCGATAGGCAGGAAGGATGGTGTGGCTGTAGAGTGAAGTTGTCAGGCAGGAAGGATGGTCTAGCTGTAGAGTGGAGTTGTCAGGCAGGAAGGATGGTGTGGCTGTAGAGTGAAGTTGTCAGGCAGGAAGGATGGTGTGGCTGTAGAGTGAAGTTGTCAAGCAGGAAGGATGGTGTGGCTGTAGAGTAAAGTTGTCAAGCAGGAAGGATGGTGTGGCTGTAGAGTGAAGTTGTCAAGCAGGAAGGAGGGTGTGGCTGTAGAGTAAAGTTGGCAACATGACACATTCATTTAACATATTTGAAGTGTTGAAATTTTAGGTCACAAAAACTTTCAAAATGTAACAGATACATTTGTAATACCACAAATTGTAATGACACCCTATGGGCTTGATGCACTAAGACATGCCTTATCAAAGTTAACACGCCTTATTAAACGTATCACACCTTATCAGAGTAGCATAGCGAGCGCTACGAACCCGCAGGGGATCAGGACAGGACGAGTGGAGCTCTCGTCATTGCCAGTTAGCAGGCATAAGTTTCTAGCGTTCGCTATGCTACTCTGATAAGGAGTGTTAACTTTGATAAGGCATGCTATCTCTGATAAGGTGGGCTATTTGTCTTAGTGAATCAAGCCCTATTTTTTTCTGTTGCTCAGCCCGCGCCACATTTTATGTTGTCACTTTATAAATACAGTCTATAGTGCTGTGACAGCGCTCCTCTTCTTTTCTACAATTTAAACATAGAAAAAACAATCGCACATAGTGCATTACTGTGAATCGCAAAGTACAGTTCCCCACACGTGCATAAGTGCTCAATTGTGCATCACTCGTGGTCTCTACAGCCCCTCCACACTAGCAGCTCACCAGATTGACACCACCTCACAGTCCAGGTGGGTCTAGCGCTTAGCCTATAGAGCGGCCAACTCCAATGACACTTCCACGATAGTTTAGTTCACAATTGGATGATCCGTATTTAATGAAAAGTTCCACATGAAAAACATATAAGAACACACATAGCATAAAACCGTTGGGCTAAAAGTTATGGCCTGCGCAATATCAGCGCACTCACTTGTGTAGGAAGATAACAGGCATTTCAGGCATTGCAGCCTAGCAATAAAGCTTCTCTGCTGGCGGTGTCGGCGTCCCGAACTTCCCCGCTCCTCGTGGCAGCCTGTCTCCTGACCTTCCAGATCCCAGTGACGTCAACGCTCCTGGTCATGCCCGACGCGTTTCGTCCAATGGACTCATCAGGGGCTGCTTTATAAATACAATACATAATAATGTGTATTCCCTCTGCGTACAGCTGACTGTGATGCCTCTGTTTAGTTTCAGGGGAAAAGCATGGAATCTGCCCCAGACCTCCTCCTATGTGTATGCCGATACCTCCCTTTCACTGTGACTCAGACCAGGATTGTGACGGGGCAATGAAATGCTGCAAAGACGGCTGTAACCCGGGCTGCAGGGAACCCATCAGTAAGTGACAGCAGTGACTGGACACCACTGGGGGCAATGACTGGGCCTGGAGGGAATCAGTGACCTGTGACACAGCTGGCTATGCTGGTGATATTTCGCTGAGCCATATAAGATACCCTGGGGTTGGCTGTGTGTTTAGTGCTTATTGCTTTAGCAACTGCACTCCTAATTACAGGGTTTATCAGAGATAGGGCTTGATTCACTAACCGGCGCTAAGTTTTAGCGCCGGAGTAAAAAACAGTTTTCCGGCGCTAAGCCGGTTAGTGTGCCTTATCTGAGGTTAGTGTGCCTTATCTGAGGTTAGTGTGCCTTATCTGAGGTTAGTGTGCCTTATCTGAGTTAGTGTGCCTTATCTGAGTTAGTGTGCCTTATCTGAGTTAGTGTGCCTTATATAAGGTTAGTGTGCCTTATCTAAATTATTGTGCCTTATCTGAGTTAGTGTGCCTTATCTGAGTTAGTGTGCCTTATCTGAGTTAGTGTGCCGTATCTGAGGTTAGTGTGCCTTATCTGAGTTAGTGTTCCTTTATCTGAGGTTAGTGTGCCTTATCTGAGGTTAGTGTGCCTTATCTGAGTTAGTGTGCCTTATCTGAGGTTAGTGTGCCTTATCTGAGTTAGTGTGCCTTATCTGAGTTAGTGTGCCTTATCTGAGGTTCGTGTGCCTTATCTGAGTTAGTGTGCCTTATCTGAGTTAGTGTGCCTTATTTGAGGTTAGTGTGCCTTATCTGAGTTAGTGCGCCTTATCTGGGGTTAGTGTGCCTTATCTGAGGTTAGTGTGCCTTATCTGAGGTTAGTGTGCCTTATCTGAGTTAGTGTGCCTTATCTGAGGTTAGTGTGCCTTATCTGAGTTAGTGTGCCTTATCTGAGTTAGTGTGCCTTATCTGAGGTTAGTGTGCCTTATCTGAGTTAGTGTGCTTTATCTGAGTTGGTGTGCCTTATCTGAGGTTAGTGTGCCTTATCTGAGTTAGTGTGCCTTATCTGAGTTAGTGTGCCTTATCTGAGGTTAGTGTGCCTTATCTGAGGTTAGTGTTCCTTATCAGAGTTAGTGTGCCTTATCTGAGGCTAGTGTGCCTCATCTGAGTTAGTGTGCCTTATCTGAGTTAGTGTGCCTTATCTGAGGTTAGTGTGCCTTATCTGAGTTAGTGTGCCTTATCTGAGGTTAGTGTGCCTTATCTGAGTTAGTGTGCCTTATCTGATGTTAGTGTGCCTTATCTGAGGTTAGTGTGCCTTATCTGAGTTAGTGTGCCTTATCTGAGGTTAGTGTGCCTTATCTGAGTTAGTGTGCCTTATCTGAGTTAGTGTGCCTTATCTGAGGATAGTGTGCCTTATCTGATGTTAGTGTGCCTTATCTGAGGTTAGTGTGCCTTATCTGAGTTAGTGTGCCTTATCTGATGTTAGTGTGCCTTATCTGAGGTTAGTGTGCCTTATCTGAGTTAGTGTGCCTTATCTGTGGTTAGTGTGCCTTATCTGAGGTTAGTGTGCCTTACCTGAGGTTAGTGTGCCTTACCTGAGGTTAGTGTGCCTTATCTGAGGTTAGTGTGCCTTATCTGAGGTTAGTGTGCCTGATCTGAGGTTAGTGTGCCTTATCTGAGTTAGTGTGCCTTATCTGAGGTTAGTGTGCCTTATCTGAGTTAGTGTGCCTTATCTGAGTTAGTGTGCCTTATCTGAGGTTAGTGTGCATTATCTGAGTTAGTGTGCCTTATCTGAGTTACTGTGCCTTATCTGAGGTTAGTGTGCCTTATCTGTGCCTTATCTGAGGTTAGTGTGCCATATCTGAGGTTAGTGTGCCTTATCTGAGTTAGTGTGCCTTATCTGAGGTTAGTGTGCCTTATCTGAGTTAGTGTGCCTTATCTGAGTTAGTGTGCCTTATCTGAGGTTAGTGTGCCTTATCTGAGTTAGTGTACCTTATCTGATGTAAGTGTGCCTTATCTGAGGTTAGTGTACCTTATCTGAGTTAGTGTGCCTTATCTGAGGTTAGTGTGCCTTATCTGAGTTAGTGTGCCTTATCTGAGTTAGTGTGCCTTATCTGAGGATAGTGTGCCTTATCTGATGTTAGTGTGTGTCACAGGAGCCCTCGTGGCTGACCGCACTTAGCCTTCTAAACGGTGCCAGCGCACAGATCGTGCGAACTCTGGTCGCAGTCAATGCGCAGGAACCGTTAAGAATTAGCCGCAGACAACCCAGAAGGAAGCCTGTGAGACACGGGTGATTACCACTTCACCCACTGGTTCAGAGTAAACTGCCACCACCGCGGTTATCATGGGACCGTGGGGCCCACTAACTGACTGACTAATCCTGCGAATAAAACGGTTAAACACACGATATTCTGTCTAGCCAACAACAAACAAACAGTAGCGTATCTTCAGAGACCCGGGATCATTTCTGTGTGTGCTGATAAGCAGGGTAGCGAAACAGTGAATGACTTGGAGGAAGTCTTTTATTCACAGCAATATAAATAATTAATATATACAGACAATTATTAAAATCAACAATTATTAAAACCGTAATAGCCAGTATGAAAAATAAAAGAAGGGAGAAAAATACTTAGTTCCTGGAAAGATGTCCTTATTGTGGGAAGAATAATAAAGTTCTTGGTTTCAATGTCCAGAGTTCAGAGTTCAGACCAGGTGGATGCCAGCATATTCTCAAGCTGGCATCTGATGAGTGCAAGATGGTTCAGTGTGGAGGACCCTGAGTTTGGGTCCTCAGCCATTCTTATGCCCCTGCTTCAGTAGGAGGGAGTGAGGGCGGGGAGCCATACACCCCCTTCAAAGATGAGATGAGCCCTCCCCTTATCCTGGGGCTAGAAATCATATCTACCCATATATGGGCTCTAACTCACAGAACCGTACAGGTCAGGGCAGATTTATTAACATTTTCAGGTCGGTCTCGATTTACCCAGCGCCCTGATACCAGACATGAGGGGTGGGACCCCTGTGGTATCATCAGGGCACTTTGAAACTGCCTAGCTGGCAGTCCTTACCTCCGAAGGTTCTGAAACTTCCTCAGAACCAGCACCGGGGCTCATGCTACACTTCCCCCATGTTTGGTGAAGCGGCCATCTCAGGAACCCCAGAAATATTACAGATCTGGGAAGTTATGGATTATGCCAGGATGTTCTAGGTGCTAACAGCTGACTTTCCTTTGATCTTTAGCAGAGAGCAGAGTGTCCAGACCTCCCGTGGATTCGTAGCCTGCTTGGCTGCACCTAGGCATCCTTTGGTTAATTAACATCTCCATGAGATCAGCTAAGTGTCACCTGGTTCCCAGAGCCAAAAGGGAAATTGTGCCTTCCACAGGGAATATGTCCAAGCTAATTAACACCTTCCCCCCAGGCTGTCATTTCAGCTAAGACAGATTTCCCAGCTGTTCCTAAGCAGAGGGATACTGCACATCAGATCTTGGTTTTATTGATCTGAGGCGCAATCGATGCAGGAATCGAGTGCGATCGTTCTTTTCTTCACGGGCGGTACCAGGACGCGCCTGCGTCCCCGCAATCGTCCGTGACAGCCCTCCCCCTTGTCCGTGGCTTAGCCACTCATCCGCAAGATGTGTGGCGGCGCCGCTAACCTGGCTGACGGGCCTCGAGTTGCCGGTACGGCGGGAAAACCTATTGGAGCCTGTGGCTCGGTTCCCCTGGACCGGTCGCGGTCTGCTACCCTCAGGGTTGACCCAACATGGACCGTTCTGGACAGGGCGTTTGCGCCACTGCAGTCGGACGTGGTGTCTGCCGGGACTGCTGACAACGGGCAGTGGGTTGGTTAGGTCAACAGCCAGCCCACGCAGGGTTCCCCTGCTGAGTGGCTGTGGACCTAAGGGAACCCCGCGGGAATCCCTGGACCTTCCCAGCTCCTGACAGACGGCACATGCCCTGCAGTAGTTTGCTACATCCCTGTTCATCCGGGGCCAATAAAACTAGTTCCGAATACCGGCGAGTGTCTTGCGGACACCCGAGTGCCCTGTCAGAGGATTACCATGTGCGGATTTCAGCACATGTCCCCTGAACGCACTCGGGACCACAAGCCACTTGGTATCCGCGTGGGATCTACCTGTAGGGGGCTGTACAGACTCACTGTACAGTCTCCCACCTTCCCAGTACACCTTGAAAGCGGCCCCGTCTGCGAGGGGCTCAGTGGCTTGCTGCCTGAGCACCTCCAGGCTTGGGTCACTTTGTAGTGCGGCTGAGAATATGGCGCTGTCCGTTTCAGCCAACTGGCTCATGTCACACGAGGCCAGCGGCTGAAAGGTCTCATCCCTGCGGTCAGAGAAGGGGGAGGAGGCCGGAACCCTCTCCACCTGTTCTGAGCTCGGGTTCTGAGCAGTGCAGCTGCGCGGTACTGCTAGCACAGGTACACTGTCAGAATGGCACAGACGGACATTACTCAAATCATCATTGCATGCAGTAATGACATTGACAGGTATAGACATTTTTTCATTACAGATAGGTTGTACAGTAAACTCAGGTACAGCTACAGCATCATCACAACAGACAGTCTGTACATCAAACTCAGGTGCCTTTGAAGCAGGCACTATTGAACCTGGTACCCTTGAACTGGGCACATTCAACCCACCTCCCCCTGGTGCTCCCCCAAGTGTATAAAGTACCTGGTGGTGGGTGGAGAGTCCGTCTCCTTCCGTGAGCGACAAGGCGGTCGTGGCAGGTTCATAGTAGGACACAAGCTTGCCCAAATCAGTCCCTAGCAACACAGGGACTGGGAGATCCTTCATAACCCCAACAACCCGTTCTTGGACTCCTCCCACTCCCCAATCCAGCTTCACTTTTGCGTGGGCTATGTGGAAAAGGGTGCCCTCTACTCCAGTAAGGGCAAGGGATCGGCTGGAGCTGATGCTCTCCTTTGGCACAAGATGTGAGTGAACTAACGTGATGTCAGCTCCGGTGTCTCGAAATCCGGTGACAACTTTGCCGTTCACTCTAACAAGTTGCTGCTGGTCGGTTCGGTCGCGGATTTCCTGTCCGCGTGCAAACAGGACAAAATCTGATGATCCAGGCTGTGGTTCGCTGGCGGGTTGCCTCTGCTGTGGGTGAGGTGCAGGTGATGCAGATGATCCAGGTGCTGGTGGTGTCTGTCTCCGCTCCGGACAGTCGAATTTCATGTGTCCGGGCTGGCGGCAGTAGTGACAGGTGACCTCTCCAGGCGCTGCAGGCCTGGGTGCAGCAGCTGCGCTGGGTGGCCTCTGTGGCGGACGGCTCACAGGGGCAGGAGGGTCTGCCGAGGTATTGGGCTGACCTCCTCTCCAGCTGGATGGGACGGTCTGCGGGTATCAGCCACCCGGGTAGTTGCAAAAGTCTCAGCAAGGTCTGCAGCGACAGTGGCTGAAGCCGGCCTGCGTTCTAACACAAACTGTCGTACATCAGCAGGGCAAATGTTCAGAAATTGTTCGAGGACTATCAAGTCCTCCAGGACGCCATAAGACCCTTTGGTGAGGCCTAGCGTCCACTGGCGGAGTGTGGTGAGCAAGCTGCTGGCCACATCTCGGTACGAATCAGAAGACCTTTTCTGCCAGGCCCTAAACTTTTTCCGATAGGCTTCTGGCGTCAGCTGGTACTTAGTAATGATAGCGTCTTTTATAGCAGCATAATCATTATCCTTCTCCGCAGGCAATTCTGCGAAGGCATCAAGCGCTTTGTAGCGCAGCAAAGGTGTCAGATGTCTGGCCCACTGGTCTTGGGACAGACGATACTGACGGCATGCTTTTTCAAAAGACCGCAAAAACAAGTCAATGTCTGTGTCTTTTTCAATATTAGCAAATTTAAATTTTGCACTTACGGGTGGTGCAGCTCCTTCAGCAGGGAGGCTGGGCGGTGAACTCCGGCTGGCCTGTTGCACTTTTGCCATGTTTAGCTCATGCTGTCGTTGGCGTTCCCGCTCAGCGGCATCCCTCTCCGCGTGGCGTTCAGCAGCAGCAGCAGCAGCAGCAGCAGCTTGCCGCTCCCGTTCCTCCCGCATTTGGCGCTCTTCACGCATGTACTGCAGGTACTTGTCCAGGTCAGTGTCCATCAGCTTTTGTAACGCCTGCTGCATTAGCGGATCAGTACAAACGGACAGTCCAGTACTGGCCGGTTCCAGGCGAGTACTTTCAGAAACTCTGGGATTGGGGTCCACACTGACATTCTCTGGCGTAACTGTTGATGCAGGGCCCTCAGGATGCACAACCTCTGTACGGTCAGGAGTCTCAGTCTCTGGTTCCCCTCGATTGTCAGATGGGCTGGTATCCACTTCAGCGGACACTCCCGGCTCCCGCAGTTGCTGGGTATCCCATTGAAACAATTCCGTTACCAGGTCCTGTTGTTTCTTGCGGCCGACATCAATGCCTCTCTCTTGGCAAAGATTTTGCAGGTCCGCCAGGCCCATTTTCTTGTAGTTCCCGGACATTTCCATGCCAAATAAAATAAAACTTTTGGGAAGGGGTACTGGCTACACAGTCTCTCTGTATATATAAAAAATATATTGCCTTCCAGCTACACCAACGAATTAGTTCGTTTCTCGATAGCGCTAGCGCTATCGTAGATACTTTCAGCACAACACAGGTCCCAACCGCTGCCTAACACTGTCACAGGAGCCCTCGTGGCTGACCGCACTTAGCCTTCTAAACGGTGCCAGCGCACAGATCGTGCGAACTCTGGTCGCAGTCAATGCGCAGGAACCGTTAAGAATTAGCCGCAGACAACCCAGAAGGAAGCCTGTGAGACACGGGTGATTACCACTTCACCCACTGGTTCAGAGTAAACTGCCACCACCGTGGTTATCATGGGACCGTGGGGCCCACTAACTGACTGACTAATCCTGCGAATAAAACGGTTAAACACACGATATTCTGTCTAGCCAACAACAAACAAACAGTAGCGTATCTTCAGAGACCCGGGATCATTTCTGTGTGTGCTGATAAGCAGGGTAGCGAAACAGTGAATGACTTGGAGGAAGTCTTTTATTCACAGCAATATAAATAATTAATATATACAGACAATTATTAAAATCAACAATTATTAAAACCGTAATAGCCAGTATGAAAAATAAAAGAAGGGAGAAAAATACTTAGTTCCTGGAAAGATGTCCTTATTGTGGGAAGAATCATAAAGTTCTTGGTTTCAAAGTCCAGAGTTCAGAGTTCAGACCAGGTGGATGCCAGCATATCCTCAAGCTGGCATCTGATGAGTGCAAGATGGTTCAGTGTGGAGGACCCTGAGTTTGGGTCCTCAGCCATTCTTATGCCCCTGCTTCAGTAGGAGGGAGTGAGGGCGGGGAGCCATACACCCCCTTCAAAGATGAGATGAGCCCTCCCCTTATCCTGGGGCTAGAAATCATATCTACCCATATATGGCTCTAACTCACAGAACCGTACAGGTCAGGGCAGATTTATTAACATTTTCAGGTCGGTCTCGATTTACCCAGCGCCCTGATACCAGACATGAGGGGTGGGACCCCTGTGGTATCATCAGGGCACTTTGAAACTGCCTAGCTGGCAGTCCTTACCTCCGAAGGTTCTGAAACTTCCTCAGAACCAGCACCGGGGCTCATGCTACACTTCCCCCATGTTTGGTGAAGCGGCCATCTCAGGAACCCCAGAAATATTACAGATCTGGGAAGTTATGGATTATGCCAGGATGTTCTAGCTGCTAACAGCTGACTTTCCTTTGATCTTTAGCAGAGAGCAGAGTGTCCAGACCTCCCGTGGATTCGTAGCCTGCTTGGCTGCACCTAGGCATCCTTTGGTTAATTAACATCTCCATGAGATCAGCTAAGTGTCACCTGGTTCCCAGAGCCAAAAGGGAAATTGTGCCTTCCACAGGGAATATGTCCAAGCTAATTAACACCTTCCCCCCAGGCTGTCATTTCAGCTAAGACAGATTTCCCAGCTGTTCCTAAGCAGAGGGATACTGCACATCAGATCTTGGTTTTATTGATCTGAGGCGCAATCGATGCAGGAATCGAGTGCGATCGTTCTTTTCTTCACGGGCGGTTCCAGGACGCGCCTGCGTCCCCGCAATCGTCCGTGACAGTGTGCCTTATCTGAGGTTAGTGTGCCTTATCTGAGGTTAGTGTGCCTTATCTGAGTTAGTGTGCCTTATCTGAGGATAGTGTGCCTTATCTGATGTTAGTGTGCCTTATCTGAGGTTAGTGTGCCTTATCTGAGTTAGTGTGCCTTATCTGAGTTAGTGTGCCTTATCTGAGGTTAGTGTGCCTTACCTGAGGTTAGTGTGCCTTATCTGAGTTAGTGTGCCTTATCTGAGGTTAGTGTGCCTTATCTGAGGTTAGTGTGCCTTATCTGAGGTTAGTGTGCCTTAACTGAGGTTAGTGTGCCTTACCTGAGGTTAGTGTGCCTTATCTGAGGTTAGCAGGGCCGGGCCGAGGCATAGGCTGGAGAGGCTCCAGCCTCAGGGCGCAGTGTAGGAGGGGGCGCACAATTCATTCAGCTGTCATTCCTAATTGTGTTTGAAGCAGAAATAAATAATAAAAGGGGATACATGGCAGTGACTGCAAGCCAGATAACTAGATATTAAGGTGTTGGGGAGGTTGTGGGCCCTGTGGCCCTCTTTGTCTAATAGCAATCAGTGTGTGACGGCTGGGGTGGGAGGGATGGAGGGGCGCACTTTGCTGTCTCAGCCTTGGGTGCTGGAGGACCTTGTCCCGGCTCTGGAGGTTAGTGTGCCTTATCTGAGGTTAGTGTGCCTTATCTGAGGTTAGTGTACCTTACCTGAGGTTAGTGTGCCTTACCTGAGGTTAGTGTGCCTTATCTGAGGTTAGTGTGCCTTATCTGAGGTTAGTGTGCCTTACCTGAGGTTAGTGTGCCTTATCTGAGGTTAGTGTGCCTTATCTGAGGTTAGTGTGCCTTATCTGAACTTAGTGCCCCTTAAGTAGCTTTGTGCACACTAAAAGATGCAGAAAGCTACACTGCACACTGCAGATAAGGCACACTAACCTCAGATAAGGTTATCACTGTAGTTTGTGCCCACTAAGTGATAAGGCACACCATCTGGCTTAGTGCCGGTTAGTGAATCAAGCCCATAGTTTCTTGTAATGATAAAATAGTACAAACTATAATTTATAAACCAGTAACCAAGCTGTATTATATTCCGATAGAAGCCAGGTGTGGGTGCATATTTTTGCCATGTAATAGCAGAAACAGCAACCCTGGTGAGTAAAATAAGGGGCTGCACATGGTGATCTCTCATTAGGGATTAGTGACCGAGATCGAGTTTGTAGAAAAAGGCCAATTTTGCATAGTGACTATTTACCCAAAATGTACCCTAACATTTCACTTTGCTTCCCTGTGATGATGTTTAGGGAGCACAGAGCTGGGGGGGATTGTGAAGCTGGTGGGTCAGGATGTATATTCTTTTTGTGTGCACACATGAAATGCAGAAAACCCCTACCCTACACATGAAACACAGAAAATAGTACGCCACACATTAGATTCACTAAGATTACCCCACATATTTAATGTGGAAAATGCTACCCCACACATGAATTGCAAGAAATGTTTTTTTACCATGACATGCAGAAAATGCTACCCTACACATTGAATGCAGAAAATGCTATCCCACACACATGACAAGCAGAAAACACTGCACTTCACATGAAATGCAGAAAACATTACTCCACACATTGAATGCAGAAGAAGTTACCCCATACTGTACATAATATGCAGAAAACCTTACCTCACGCATGAAATGCAGAAAATGTTACACCCACACATGAAATTAATAAACCACCCCAGCCATACTAAAGACCTTTATTTGAAAAATCTGGAAACTATGTGGGATTTTTGGCATTTACGCATAAAAAAACCTCTGTAAAATATGTAATTTTTGGGGAATATTTTGCTCTTGACCCCCCCCCCCCCCTCTGCCATGCCACAGTCCAGGTTTTGGTACACTTTGTACACCTTTTTTTAAAGAGATTTTGGCTGCAGAGATGCCCTGAAGGTTTCAGGTCACCTGCCATTAAAGTCAATGGAGCTTGTCGCAAACAATTGGTTCGCAAACATTTGAAGTAACATTCGCAAACAGGCTCATGAACACGAAATAGTGATCTTTGCTCATCACTAATTCCCTCTTATTCTACGGCTCTATAAACTTTTCCAGCTGCTCTGTAGGGCCCTCCTCTCTGTCTCCGGACAGTCTCCCAGTTATCAGAGCTGTACCCGCTGCTTCCTTGGGTAACTGCACTGCAGCCTCCCCTTGCGCTCCCCTTAACCACCGCATTTATGATTTGTGCACCCTGCTCTCTCTGTAAGTGCTGCCAATGCTCATCCAGCAGCACACCTGCAATTCCACTCAGGCACATACAATCCAGTGGCCACGGAGTGCAAAGCTGGTGCCATGACAACGGACACTGTCGCTGCACGATATTTGGGGCAACGTGATGACCCTCAGCCTTGTATGTTTATCCCTAAGAACCAGGGCTTGGCAGAGGCGAGAGATGCTCCCGCCTCAGGGCAGAGTGCAGGAGGGGGTGCAGGGCGGGGCAGAGGCAAGAGAGGCTCCAGGGCGCAGTGTAGGAGGGGGCGGGCCGAGGGGGGCGAGAGAGGCTCCAGCCTCAGGGTGCAGTGTAGGAGTGGGCACACAACTCACTCATCTAGCATTCCCCTATTGTGCTTCTAGCAGAGAGAAATAAGAAAAGGGTATACATGGCAGTGACTGCAAGCCAGAAAACTAGAGATTAACGTGTTGGGAGCCCTGGGGTGCCTCTTAGTGTAATAGAAATCAGTGTGTGATGGCTGGGGTGGGAGGGATGGGGGAGGGGCCTCTTAGTGTAATAACAATCAGTGTGTGACGGCTGGGGTGGAAGGGATGGTGGGGTGACTTTGGTATCTCAGTCTTGGGTGCTGGAGGACCTTGTCCCGGCTCTGCTAAGAACACACCTGTGCAGAACGCTCCCAAACATGGGAATGTGATCGGAAAGGTGCATGGGTGGGACTGTGCAGGCACAGAAGCAGATGAGTTGGCAATCTTTTAAAAGGAGACAGCAGCAGAATGGAGGGGACCCGGAACCCACAACGAGGGTCGGCAAAAATGGCAGGGGCCTGGAAGAAGCCCAAGGTAAGTAAAGGTTAACTTTTTTCCCCGCCTCAGGTACAGTGGGTTGCAAAAGTATTCGGCCCCCTTGAAGTTTTCCACATTTTGTCATATTACTGCCACAAACATGAATCAATTTTATTGGAATTCCACATGAAAGACCAATACAAAGTGGTGTACACATGAGAAGTGGAATGAAAATCATGCATGATTCCAAACATTTTTTACAAATAAATAACTGCAAAGTGGTGTGTGCATAATTATTCGGCCCCCTTTGATCTGAGTGCATTCAGTTGCCTATAGACATTGCCTGATGAGTGCTAATGACTAAGTAGAGTGCACCTGTGTGTAATCTAATGTCAGTACAAATACAGCTGCTCTGTAACGGCCTCAGAGGTTGTCTAAGAGAATATTAGGAGCAACAACACCTTGAAGTCCAATGAACACACCAGTCAGGTCTGGGATAAAGTTATTGAGAAATTTAAAGCAGGCTTAGGCTACAAAAAGATTTCCAAAGCCTTGAACATCCCACGGAGCACTGTTCAAGCGATCATTCAGAAATGGAAGGAGTATGGCACAACTTTAAACCTACCAAGACAAGGCCATCCACCTAAACTCACAGGCCGAACAAGGAGAACGCTGATCAGAAATGCAGTCAAGAGGCCCATGGTGACTCTGGATGAGCTGCAGAGATCTACAGCTCAGGTGGGAGACTCTGTCCATAGGACAACTATTAGTCATGCACTGTACAAAGTTGGCCTTTATGGAAGAGTGGCAAGAAGAAAGGCATTGTTAACAGAAAGCATAAGAAGTCCTGTTTGCAGTTTGCCACAAACCATGTGGGGGACACAGCAACCATGTGGAAGAAGGTGCTCTGGTCAGATGAGACCAAAATGGAACTTTTTGGCCAAAATGCAAAATGCTATGTGTGGCGGAAAACTAACACTGCA